>NC_080593.1:58700904-58863906 GCF_027887145.1 Ammospiza caudacuta | reverse complement strand
CGTTTCCAATCACATGAATATTGGATAAGAGAGCTGTTTTGGACAGCTTTTCTTTCCTTTATGCCAAACACTCGGCAGACCTCCGTGCAACGTACCAGAACACGATGGGAGATGTTTTCTGTGCTCGCGCAGGTTTTCCTTGCCAGACAGAGTGGAAAAGCTTTCGTGCTAGGATGTAGACCACAAAAGACGCTAAAGACGAAGGTACGATGCTCTCAGGAGCTAAGAGCCGCTGCCGGGCTTCTTTCGGCAGAAGCGGCGCTAAGAGAGCACTGTGAGCGGTTACAAATCGTCTTTGCGCGAAGAAGCCGCTTCTTCGGGCTCCGGGAGCCGGAGAGAGCGGCAGCATCGGAAAGGTGAAGAAGGAAGCTGTACAACACTGGGATTGTGTGCGCAGCTTGCCAACTGATAGAAAACAGTACCTTACACTTTCCTGACGTTTCCAATCACATGAATATTGGGATAAGAAGCTGTTTTGGACCAGCTTTTCTTTCCTTATATGCCAAACACTCGGCAGACCTCCGTGCAACGTTTAGAACACGATGGGAGATGTTTTTCTGTGCTCCCCGCAGGTTTTCCTTGCCAGACAGAGTGGAAAAGCTTTTTGCTCGGATGTAGACCACAAAGACGCTAAAGACGAAGGTACAAATGCTCTCCGGAGCTAAGAGCCGCTGCCGGGCTTCTTTCGGCAGAAGCGGTGCTAAGAGAGCACTGTGAGCGGTACAATCGTCTTTGCGCGAAGAAGCCGCTTCTTCGGCTCCGGGAGCCGGAGAGAGCGGCAGCATCGGAAAGGTGAAGAAGGAAGCTGTACAACACTGGGATTTGTGTGCGCAGCTTGCCAACTGATAGTAAAACAGTACCCTTACACTTTCCTGACGTTTCCAATCACATGAATATTGGATAAGAAGCTGTTTTGGACAGCTTTTCATTCCTTTATGCCAAACACTCGGCAGACCTCCGTGCAACGTTTAGAACACGATGGGAGATGTTTTCTGTGCTCGCGCAGGTTTTCCTTGGCCAGATAGAGTGGAAAAGCTTTTGCTCGGATGTAGACAACAATAGACGCTAAAGACGAAGGTACGATGCTCTCTCGGAGCTAAGAGCCAGCTGCCGGGCTTCTTTCGGCAGAAGCGGCTCTAAGAGAGCACTGTGAGCGGTACAATCGTCTTTGCGCGAGAGAAGCACGCTTCTTCGGCTCCGGGAGCCGGAGAGAGCGGCAAGCATCGGAAAGGTGAAGAAGGAAGCTGTACAACACTGGGATTGTGTGCGCAGCTTGCCAACTGATAGAAAACAGTACCTTACACTTTCCTGACGTTTCCAATCACATGAATATTGGATAAGAAGCTGTTTTGGACAGCTTTTCTTTCCTTTATGCCAAACACTCGGCAGACCCTCCGTGCAACGTCCAGAACACGATGGGAGATGTTTTCTGTGCTCCGCAGGTTTTCCTTGCCAGACAGAGTGGAAAAGCTTTCTGCTAGGATGTAGACCCACAAAAGACGCTAAAGACGAAGGTACGATGCTCTCCGGAGCTAAGAGCCGCTGCCGGGCTTCTTTCGGCAGAAGCGGCGCTAAGAGAGCACTGTGAGCGGTACAATCGTCTTTGCGCGAAGAAGCCGCTTCTTCGGCTCCGGGAGCCGGAGAGAGCGGCAGCATCGGAAAGGTGAAGAAGGAAGCTGTACAACACTGGGATTGTGTGCGCAGCTTGCCAACTGATAGAAAACAGTACCTTACACTTTCCTGACGTTTCCAATCACATGAATATTGGATAAGAAGCTGTTTTGGACAGCTTTTCTTTCCTTTATGCCAAACACTCGGCAGACCTCCGGTGCAAACGTCCAGAACACGATGGGAGATGTTTTCTGTGCTCCCGCAGGTTTTCCTTGCCAGACAGAGTGGAAAAGCTTTCTGCTAGGATGTAGACCACAAAAGACGCTAAAGACGAAGGTACGATGCTCTCCGGAGCTTTGAGCCGCTGCCCGGGGCTTCTTTCGGCAGAAGCGGCGCTAAGAGAGCACTGTGAGCGGTACAATCGTCTTTGCGCGAAGAAGCCGCTTCTTCGGCTCCGGGAGCCGGAGAGAGCGGCAGCATCGGAAAGGTGAAGAAGGAAGCTGTACAAACACTGGGATTGTGGTGCGCAGCTTGCCAACTGATAGAAAACAGTACCTTACACTTTCCTGACGTTTCCAATCACATGAATATTGGATAAGAAGCTGTTTTGGACAGCTTTTCTTTCTTTATGCCAAACACTTGGCAGACCTCCGTGCAACGTCCAGAGCACGATGGGAGATGTTTTCTGTGCTCCCGCAGGTTTTCCTTGCCAGACAGAGTGGAAAAGCTTTCTGCTAGGATGTAGACCACAAAAGACGCTAAAGACGAAGGTACGATGCTCTCAGGAGCTAAGAGCCGCTGCCGGGCTTCTTTCGGCAGAAGCGGCGCTAAGAGAGCACTGTGAGCGGTACAATCGTCTTTGCGCGAAGAAGCCGCTTCTTCGGCTCCGGGAGCCGGAGAGAGCGGCAGCATCGGAAAGGTGAAGAAGGAAGCTGTACAACACTGGGATTGTGTGCGCAGCTTGCCAACTGATAGAAAACAGTACCTTACACTTTCCTGACGTTTCCAATCACATGAATATTCGATAAGAAGCTGTTTTGACAGCTTTTCTTTCCTTTATGCCAAACACTCGGCAGACCTCCTCCGTGCAACGTCCAGAACACGATGGGAGATGTTTTCTGTGCTCGCGCAGGTTTTCCTTGCCAGACAGAGTGGAAAAGCTTTCTGCTAGGATGTAGACCACAAAAGACGCTAAAGACGAAGAGGTACGATGCTCTCCGGAGCTAAGAGCCGCTGCCGGGCTTCTTTCGCGCAGAAGCGGCGCTAAGAGAGCACTGTGAGCGGTACAATCGTCTTTGCGCGAAGAAGCCGCTTCTTCGGCTCCGGGAGCCGGAGAGAGCGGCAGCATCGTGAAAGGTGAAGAAGGAAGCTGTACAACACTGGGATTGTGTGCGCAGCTTGCCAACTGATAGAAAAACAGTACCTTACACTTTCCTGACGTTTCCAATCACATGAATATTGGATAAGAAGCTGTTTTGGACAGCTTTTCTTTCCTTTATGCCAAACACTCGGCAGACCTCGCCGTGCAACGTCCAGAACACGATGGGAGATGTTTTTCTGTGCTCGCGCAGGTTTTCCTTGCCAGACAGAGTGGAAAAGCTTTCTGCTAGGATGTAGACCACAAAAGACGCTAAAGACGAAGGTACGATGCTCTCCGGAGCTAAGAGCCGCTGCCTGGGCTTCTTTCGGCAGAAGCGGCGCTAAGAGAGCACTGTGAGCGGTACAATCGTCTTTGCGCGAAGAAGCCGCTTCTTCGGCTCCGGGAGCCGGAGAGAGCGGCAGCATCGGAAAGGTGAAGAAGGAAGCTGTACAACACTGGGATTCTGTGCGCAACTTGGCCAACTGATAGAAAACAGTACCTTACACTTTCCTGACGTTTCCAATCACATGAATATTCGATAAGAAGTTGTTTTGGACAGCTTTTCTTTCCTTTATGCCAAACACTTGGCAGACCTCCGTGCAACGTCCAGAACACGATGGGAGATGTTTTCTGTGCTCCCGCAGGTTTTCCTTGCCAGACAGAGTGGAAAAGCTTTCTGCTAGGATGTAGACCACAAAAGACGCTAAAGACGAAGGTACGATGCTCTCCGGAGCTAAGAGCCGCTGCCGGGCTTCTTTCGGCAGAAGCGGCGCTAGAGAGAGCACTGTGAGCGGTACAATCGTCTTTGCGCGAAGAAGCCGCTTCTTCGGCTCCGGGAGCCGGAGAGAGCGGCAGCATCGGAAAGGTGAAGAAGGAAGCTGTACAACACTGGGATTGTGTGCGCAGCTTGCCAAATGATATAAAACAGTACCTTACACTTTCCTGACGTTTCCAATCACATGAATATTGGATAAGAAGCTGTTTTGGACAGCTTTCCATTCCTTTATGCCAAACACTCGGCAGACCTCCGTGCAACGTCCAGAACACGATGGGAGATGTTTTTCTGTGCTCCCGCAGGTTTTCCTTGCCAGACAGAGTGGAAAAAGCTTTCTGCTAGGATGTAGACCACAAAAGACGCTAAAGACGAAGGTACGATGCTCTCCCCGGAGCTTAGAGCCGCTGCCCGGGCTTCTTTCCGGCAGAAGCGGCGCTAAGAGAGCACTGTGAGCGGTACAATCGTCTTTGCGCGAAGAAGCCGCTTCTTCGGCTCCGGGAGCCGGAGAGAGCGGCAGCATCGGAAAGGTGAAGAAGGAAGCTGTACAACACTTGGGATTGTGTGCGCAAGCTTGCCAACTGATAGAAAACAGTTACCTTACACTTTCCTGACGTTTCCAATCACATGAATATTCGATAAGAAGTTGTTTTGGACAGCTTTTCTTTCCTTTATGCCAAACACTTGGCAGACCTCCGTGCAACGTCCAGAACACGATGGGAGATGTTTTCTGTGCTCCCCGCAGGTTTTCCTTGCCAGACAGAGTGGAAAAGCTTTCTGCTAGGATGTAGACCACAAAAGACGCTAAAGACGAAGGTACGATGCTCTCAGGAGCTAAGAGCCGCTGCCGGGCTTCTTTCGGCAGAAGCGGCGCTAAGAGAGCACTGTGAGCGGTACAATCGTCTTTGCGCGAAGAAGCCGCTTCTTCGGCTCCGGGAGCCGGAGAGAGCGGCAGAATCGGAAAGGTGAAGAAGGAAGCTGTACAACACTGGGATTGTGTGCGCAGCTTGCCAACTGATAGAAAACAGTACCTTACACTTTCCTGACGTTTCCAATCACATGAATATTCGATAAGAAGCTGTTTTGGACAGCTTTTCTTTCCTTTATGCCAAACACTCGGCAGACCTCCGTGCAACGTCCAGAACACGATGGGAGATGTTTTCTGTGCTCCCGCAGGTTTTCCTTGCCAGACAGAGTGGAAAAGCTTTCTGCTAGGATGTAGACCACAAAAGACGCTAAAGACGAAGGTACGATGCTCTCAGGAGCTAAGAGCCGCTGCCGGGCTTCTTTCGGCAGAAGCGGCGCGCTAAGAGAGCACTGTGAGCGGTACAATCGTCTTTGCGCGAAGAAGCCGCTTCTTCGGCTCCGGGAGCCGGAGAGAGCGGGCAGCATCGGAAAGGTGAAGAAGGAAGCTGTACAACACTGGATTGTGTGCGCAGCTTGCCAACTGATAGAAAACAGTACCTTACACTTTCCTGACGTTTCCAATCACATGAATATTGGATAAGAAGCTGTTTTGGACAGCTTTTCTTTCCTTTATGCCAAACACTCGGCAGACCTCCGTGCAACGTCCAGAACACGATGGGAGATGTTTTCTGTGCTCCCGCAGGTTTTCCTTGCCAGACAGAGTGGAAAAGCTTTCTGCTAGGATGTAGACCACAAAAGACGCTAAAGACGAAGGTACGATGCTCTCAGGAGCTAAGAGCCGCTGCCGGGCTTCTTTCGGGCAGAAGCGGCGCTAAGAGAGCACTGTGAGCGGTACAATCGTCTTTGCGCGAAGAAGCCGCTTCTTCGGCTCCGGGAGCCGGAGAGAGCGGCAGCATCGGAAAGGTGAAGAAGGAAGCTGTACAAACACTGGGATTGTGTGCGCAGCTTGCCAACTGATAGAAAACAGTACCTTACACTTTCCTGACGTTTCCAATCACATGAATATTGGATAAGAAGCTGTTTTGGACAGCTTTTCTTTCCTTTATGCCAAACACTCGGCAGACCTCCGTGCAACGTTTAGAACACGATGGGAGATGTTTTCTGTGCTCCCGCAGGTTTTCCTTGCCAGACAGAGTGAAAAGCTTTTTGCTCGGATGTAGACCACAAAAGACGCTAAAGACGAAGGTACAATGCTCTCCGGAGCTAAGAGCCGCTGCCGGGCTTCTTTCGGCAGAAGCGGTGCTAAGAGAGCACTGTGAGCGGTACAATCGTCTTTGCGCGAAGAAGCCGCTTCTTCGGCTCCGGGAGCCGGAGAGAGCGGCAGCATCGGAAAGGTGAAGAAGGAAGCTGTACAACACTGGGATTGTGTGCGCAGCTTGCCAACTGATAGAAAACAGTACCTTACACTTTCCTGACGTTTCCAATCACATGAATATTGGATAAGAAGCTGTTTTGGACAGCTTTTCATTCCTTTATGCACAAACACTCGGCAGACCTCCGTGCAACGTTTAGAACACGATGGGAGATGTTTTCTGTGCTCGCGCAGGGTTTTCCTTGCCAGATAGAGTGGAAAAGCTTTTTGCTCGGATGTAGACAACAATAGACGCTAAAGACGAAGGTACGATGCTCTCCGGAGCTAAGAGCCGCTGCCGGGCTTCTTTCGGCAGAAGCGGCTCTAAGAGAGCACTGTGAGCGGTACAATCGTCTTTGCGCGAAGAAGCCGCTTCTTCGGCTCCGGGAGCGCGAGAGAGCGGCAGCATCGGAAAGGTGAAGAAGGAAGCTGTACAACACTGGGATTGTGTGCGCAGCTTGCCAACTGATAGAAAACAGTACCTTACACTTTCCTGACGTTTCCAATCACATGAATATTGGATAAGAAGCTGTTTTGGACAGCTTTTCTTTCCTTTATGCCAAACACTCGGCAGACCTCCGTGCAACGTCCAGAACACGATGGGAGATGTTTTCTGTGCTCGCGCAGGTTTTCCTTGCCAGACAGAGTGGAAAAGCTTTCTGCTAGGATGTAGACCACAAAAGACGCTAAAGACGAAGGTACGATGCTCTCCGGAGCTAAGAGCCGCTGCCGGGCTTCTTTCGGCAGAAGCGGCGCTAAGAGAGCACTGTGAGCGGTACAATCGTCTTTGCGCGAAGAAGCCGCTTCTTCGGCTCCGGGAGCCGGAGAGAGCGGCAGCATCGGAAAGGTGAAGAAGGAAGCTGTACAACACTGGGATTGTGTGCGCAGCTTGCCAACTGATAGAAAACAGTACTTACACTTTCCTGACGTTTCCAATCACATGAATATTGGATAAGAAGCTGTTTTGGACAGCTTTTCTTTCCTTTATGCCAAACACTTGGCAGACCCTCCGTGCAACGTCCAGAGCACGATGGGAGATGTTTCTGTGCTCCCGCAGGTTTTCCTTGCCAGACAGAGTGGAAAAGCTTTCTGCTAGGATGTAGACCACAAAAGACGCTAAAGACGAAGGTACGATGCTCTCAGGAGCTAAGAGCCGCTGCCGGGCTTCTTTCGGCAGAAGCGGCGCTAAGAGAGCACTGTGAGCGGTACAATCGTCTTTGCGCGAAGAAAGCCGCTTCTTCGGCTCCGGGAGCCGGAGAGGAGCGGGCAGCATCGGAAAGGTGAAGAAGGAAGCTGTACAACACTGGGATTGTGTGCGCAGCTTGCCAACTGATAGAAAACAGTACCTTACACTTTCCTGACGTTTCCAATCACATGAATATTCGATAAGAAGCTGTTTTGGACAGCTTTTCTTTCCTTTATGCCAAACACTCGGGCAGACCTCCGTGCAACGTCCAGACACGATGGGAGATGTTTTCTGTGCTCCCGCAGGTTTTCCTTGCCAGACAGAGTGGAAAAAGCTTTCTGCTCGCATGTAGACCACAAAAGACGCTAAAGACGAAGGTACGATGCTCTCCGGAGCTAAGAGCCGCTGCCGGGCTTCTTTCGGCAGAAGCGGCGCTAAGAGAGCACTGTGAGCGGTACAATCGTCTTTGCGCGAAGAAGCCGCTTCTTCGGCTCCGGGAGCCGGAGAGAGCGGCAGCATCGGAAAGGTGAAGAAGGAAGCTGTACAACACTGGGATTGTGTGCGCAGCTTGCCAACTGATAGAAAACAGTACCTTACACTTTCCTGACGTTTCCAATCACATGAATATTCGATAAGAAGCTGTTTTGGACAGCTTTTCTTTCCTTTATGCCAAACACTCGGCAGACCTCCGTGCAACGTCCAGAACACGATGGGAGATGTTTTCTGTGCTCGCGCAGGTTTTCCTTGCCAGACAGAGTGGAAAAGCTTTCTGCTAGGATGTAGACCACAAAAGACGCTAAAGACGAAGGTACGATGCTCTCCGGAGCTAAGAGCCGCTGCCGGGCTTCTTTCGGCAGAAGCGGGCGCTAAGAGAGCACTGTGAGCGGTACAATCGTCTTTGCGCGAAGAAGCCGCTTCTTCGGCTCCGGGAGCCGGAGAGAGCGGGCAGCATCGGAAAGGTGAAGAAGGAAGCTGTACAACACTGGGATTCTGTGCGCAACTTGCCAACTGATAGAAAACAGTACCTTACACTTTCCTGACGTTTCCAATCACATGAATATTCGATAAGAAGTTGTTTTGGACAGCTTTTCTTTCCTTTATGCCAAACACTTGGCAGACCTCCGTGCAACGTCCAGAACACGATGGGAGATGTTTTCTGTGCTCGCGCAGGTTTTCCTTGCCAGACAGAGTGGAAAAGCTTTCTGCTAGGATGTAGACCACAAAAGACGCTAAAGACGAAGGTACGATGCTCTCAGGAGCTAAGAGCCGCTGCCGGGCTTCTTTCGGCAGAAGCGGCGCTAAGAGAGCACTGTGAGCGGTACAATCGTCTTTGCGCGAAGAAGCCGCTTCTTCGGCTCCGGGAGCCGGAGAGAGCGGCAGCATCGGAAAGGTGAAGAAGGAAGCTGTACAACACTGGGATTGTGTGCGCAGCTTGCCAACTGATAGAAAACAGTACCTTACACTTTCCTGACGTTTCCAATCACATGAATATTGGATAAGAAGCTGTTTTGGACAGCTTTTCTTTCCTTTATGCCAAACACTCGGCAGACCTCCGTGCAACGTCCAGAACACGATGGGAGATGTTTTCTGTGCTCCCGCAGGTTTTCCTTGCCAGACAGAGTGGAAAAGCTTTCTGCTAGGATGTAGACCACAGAAAGACGCTAAAGACGAAGGTACGATGCTCTCCGGAGCTTTGAGCCGCTGCCGGGCTTCTTTCGGCAGAAGCGGCGCTAAGAGAGCACTGTGAGCGGTACAATCGTCTTTGCGCGAAGAGAGCCGCTTCTTCGGCTCCGGGAGCCGGAGAGAGCGGCAGCATCGGAAAGGTGAAGAAGGAAGCTGTACAACACTGGGATTGTGTGCGCAGCTTGCCAACTGATAGAAAACAGTACCTTACACTTTCCTGACGTTTCCAATCACATGAATATTGGATAAGAAGCTGTTTTGGACAGCTTTTCTTTCCTTTATGCCAAACACTTGGCAGACCTCCGTGCAACGTCCAGAGCACGATGGGAGATGTTTTCTGTGCTCCCGCAGGTTTTCCTTGCCAGACAGAGTGGAAAAGCTTTCTGCTAGGATGTAGACCACAAAAGACGCTAAAGACGAAGGTACGATGCTCTCAGGAGCTAAGAGCCGCTGCCGGGCTTCTTTCGGCAGAAGCGGCGCTAAGAGAGCACTGTGAGCGGTACAATCGTCTTTGCGCGAAGAAGCCGCTTCTTCGGCTCCGGGAGCCGGAGAGAGCGGCAGCATCGGAAAGGTGAAGAAGGAAGCTGTACAACACTGGGATTGTGTGCGCAGCTTGCCAACTGATAGAAAACAGTACCTTACACTTTCCTGACGTTTCCAATCACATGAATATTCGATAAGAAGCTGTTTTGGACAGCTTTTCTTTCCTTTATGCCAAACACTCGGCAGACCCTCCGTGCAACGTCCAGAACACGATGGGGAGATGTTTTCTGTGCTCGCGCAGGTTTTCCTTGCCAGACAGAGTGGAAAAGCTTTCTGCTAGGATGTAGACCACAAAAGACGCTAAAGACGAAGGTACGATGCTCTCCGGAGCTAAGAGCCGCTGCCGGGCTTCTTTCGGCAGAAGCGGCGCTAAGAGAGCACTGTGAGCGGTACAATCGTCTTTGCGCGAAGAAGCCGCTTCTTCGGCTCCGGGAGCCGGAGAGAGCGGCAGCATCGGAAAGGTGAAGAAGGAAGCTGTACAACACTGGGATTGTGTGCGCAGCTTGCCAAATGATATAAAACAGTACCTTACACTTTCCTGACGTTTCCAATCACATGAATATTCGATAAGAAGTTGTTTTGGACAGCTTTTCTTTCCTTTATGCCAAACACTTGGCAGACCTCCGTGCAACGTCCAGAACACGATGGGAGATGTTTTCTGTGCTCCCGCAGGTTTTCCTTGCCAGACAGAGTGGAAAAGCTTTCTGCTAGGATGTAGACCACAAAAGACGCTAAAGACGAAGGTACGATGCTCTCAGGAGCTAAGAGCCGCTGCCGGGCTTCTTTCGGCAGAAGCGGCGCTAAGAGAGCACTGTGAGCGGTACAATCGTCTTTGCGCGAAGAAGCCGCTTCTTCGGCTCCGGGAGCCGGAGAGAGCGGCAGAATCGGAAAGGTGAAGAAGGAAGCTGTACAACACTGGGATTGTGTGCGCAGCTTGCCAACTGATAGAAAACAGTACCTTACACTTTCCTGACGTTTCCAATCACATGAATATTGGATAAGAAGCTGTTTTGGACAGCTTTTCTTTCCTTTATGCCAAACACTCGGCAGACCTCCGTGCAACGTCCAGAACACGATGGGAGATGTTTTCTGTGCTCGCGCAGGTTTTCCTTGCCAGACAGAGTGGAAAAGCTTTCTGCTAGGATGTAGACCACAAAAGACGCTAAAGACGAAGGTACGATGCTCTCAGGAGCTAAGAGCCGCTGCCGGGCTTCTTTCGGCAGAAGCGGCGCTAAGAGAGCACTGTGAGCGGTACAATCGTCTTTGCGCGAAGAAGCCGCTTCTTCGGCTCCGGGAGCCGGAGAGAGCGGCAGCATCGGAAAGGTGAAGAAGGAAGCTGTACAACACTGGGATTGTGTGCGCAGCTTGCCAACTGATAGAAAACAGTACCTTACACTTTCCTGACGTTTCCAATCACATGAATATTGGATAAGAAGCTGTTTTGGACAGCTTTTCTTTCCTTTATGCCAAACACTCGGCAGACCTCCGTGCAACGTTTAGAACACGATGGGAGATGTTTTCTGTGCTCCCGCAGGTTTTCCTTGCCAGACAGAGTGGAAAAGCTTTTTGCTCGGATGTAGACCACAAAAGACGCTAAAGACGAAGGTACAATGCTCTCCGGAGCTAAGAGCCGCTGCCGGGCTTCTTTCGGCAGAAGCGGTGCTGAGAGAGCACTGTGAGCGGTACAATCGTCTTTGCGCGAAGAAGCCGCTTCTTCGGCTCCGGGAGCCGGAGAGAGCGGCAGCATCGGAAAGGTGAAGAAGGAAGCTGTACAACACTGGGATTGTGTGCGCAGCTTGCCAACTGATAGAAAACAGTACCTTACACTTTCCTGACGTTTCCAATCACATGAATATTGGATAAGAAGCTGTTTTGGACAGCTTTTCATTCCTTTATGCCAAACACTCGGCAGACCTCCGTGCAACGTTTAGAACACGATGGGAGATGTTTTCTGTGCTCGCGCAGGTTTTCCTTGCCAGATAGAGTGGAAAAGCTTTTTGCTCGGATGTAGACAACAATAGACGCTAAAGACGAAGGTACGATGCTCTCCGGAGCTAAGAGCCGCTGCCGGGCTTCTTTCGGCAGAAGCGGCTCTAAGAGAGCACTGTGAGCGGTACAATCGTCTTTGCGCGAAGAAGCCGCTTCTTCGGCTCCGGGAGCCGGAGAGAGCGGCAGCATCGGAAAGGTGAAGAAGGAAGCTGTACAACACTGGGATTGTGTGCGCAGCTTGCCAACTGATAGAAAACAGTACCTTACACTTTCCTGACGTTTCCAATCACATGAATATTGGATAAGAAGCTGTTTTGGACAGCTTTTCTTTCCTTTATGCCAAACACTCGGCAGACCTCCGTGCAACGTCCAGAACACGATGGGAGATGTTTTCTGTGCTCGCGCAGGTTTTCCTTGCCAGACAGAGTGGAAAAGCTTTCTGCTAGGATGTAGACCACAAAAGACGCTAAAGACGAAGGTACGATGCTCTCCGGAGCTAAGAGCCGCTGCCGGGCTTCTTTCGGCAGAAGCGGCGCTAAGAGAGCACTGTGAGCGGTACAATCGTCTTTGCGCGAAGAAGCCGCTTCTTCGGCTCCGGGAGCCGGAGAGAGCGGCAGCATCGGAAAGGTGAAGAAGGAAGCTGTACAACACTGGGATTGTGTGCGCAGCTTGCCAACTGATAGAAAACAGTACCTTACACTTTCCTGACGTTTCCAATCACATGAATATTGGATAAGAAGCTGTTTTGGACAGCTTTTCTTTCCTTTATGCCAAACACTTGGCAGACCTCCGTGCAACGTCCAGAACACGATGGGAGATGTTTTCTGTGCTCCCGCAGGTTTTCCTTGCCAGACAGAGTGGAAAAGCTTTCTGCTAGGATGTAGACCACAAAAGACGCTAAAGACGAAGGTACGATGCTCTCAGGAGCTAAGAGCCGCTGCCGGGCTTCTTTCGGCAGAAGCGGCGCTAAGAGAGCACTGTGAGCGGTACAATCGTCTTTGCGCGAAGAAGCCGCTTCTTCGGCTCCGGGAGCCGGAGAGAGCGGCAGCATCGGAAAGGTGAAGAAGGAAGCTGTACAACACTGGGATTGTGTGCGCAGCTTGCCAACTGATAGAAAACAGTACCTTACACTTTCCTGACGTTTCCAATCACATGAATATTGGATAAGAAGCTGTTTTGGACAGCTTTTCTTTCCTTTATGCCAAACACTCGGCAGACCTCCGTGCAACGTCCAGAACACGATGGGAGATGTTTTCTGTGCTCCCGCAGGTTTTCCTTGCCAGACAGAGTGGAAAAGCTTTCTGCTAGGATGTAGACCACAAAAGACGCTAAAGACGAAGGTACGATGCTCTCCGGAGCTAAGAGCCGCTGCCGGGCTTCTTTCGGCAGAAGCGGCGCTAAGAGAGCACTGTGAGCGGTACAATCGTCTTTGCGCGAAGAAGCCGCTTCTTCGGCTCCGGGAGCCGGAGAGAGCGGCAGCATCGGAAAGGTGAAGAAGGAAGCTGTACAACACTGGGATTGTGTGCGCAGCTTGCCAACTGATAGAAAACAGTACCTTACACTTTCCTGACGTTTCCAATCACATGAATATTCGATAAGAAGCTGTTTTGGACAGCTTTTCTTTCCTTTATGCCAAACACTCGGCAGACCTCCGTGCAACGTCCAGAACACGATGGGAGATGTTTTCTGTGCTCGCGCAGGTTTTCCTTGCCAGACAGAGTGGAAAAGCTTTCTGCTAGGATGTAGACCACAAAAGACGCTAAAGACGAAGGTACGATGCTCTCCGGAGCTAAGAGCCGCTGCCGGGCTTCTTTCGGCAGAAGCGGCGCTAAGAGAGCACTGTGAGCGGTACAATCGTCTTTGCGCGAAGAAGCCGCTTCTTCGGCTCCGGGAGCCGGAGAGAGCGGCAGCATCGGAAAGGTGAAGAAGGAAGCTGTACAACACTGGGATTCTGTGCGCAACTTGCCAACTGATAGAAAACAGTACCTTACACTTTCCTGACGTTTCCAATCACATGAATATTCGATAAGAAGTTGTTTTGGACAGCTTTTCTTTCCTTTATGCCAAACACTTGGCAGACCTCCGTGCAACGTCCAGAACACGATGGGAGATGTTTTCTGTGCTCCCGCAGGTTTTCCTTGCCAGACAGAGTGGAAAAGCTTTCTGCTAGGATGTAGACCACAAAAGACGCTAAAGACGAAGGTACGATGCTCTCCGGAGCTAAGAGCCGCTGCCGGGCTTCTTTCGGCAGAAGCGGCGCTAAGAGAGCACTGTGAGCGGTACAATCGTCTTTGCGCGAAGAAGCCGCTTCTTCGGCTCCGGGAGCCGGAGAGAGCGGCAGCATCGGAAAGGTGAAGAAGGAAGCTGTACAACACTGGGATTGTGTGCGCAGCTTGCCAACTGATAGAAAACAGTACCTTACACTTTCCTGACGTTTCCAATCACATGAATATTGGATAAGAAGCTGTTTTGGACAGCTTTCCATTCCTTTATGCCAAACACTCGGCAGACCTCCGTGCAACGTCCAGAACACGATGGGAGATGTTTTCTGTGCTCCCGCAGGTTTTCCTTGCCAGACAGAGTGGAAAAGCTTTCTGCTAGGATGTAGACCACAAAAGACGCTAAAGACGAAGGTACGATGCTCTCCGGAGCTTAGAGCCGCTGCCGGGCTTCTTTCGGCAGAAGCGGCGCTAAGAGAGCACTGTGAGCGGTACAATCGTCTTTGCGCGAAGAAGCCGCTTCTTCGGCTCCGGGAGCCGGAGAGAGCGGCAGCATCGGAAAGGTGAAGAAGGAAGCTGTACAACACTGGGATTGTGTGCGCAGCTTGCCAACTGATAGAAAACAGTACCTTACACTTTCCTGACGTTTCCAATCACATGAATATTGGATAAGAAGCTGTTTTGGACAGCTTTTCTTTCCTTTATGCCAAACACTCGGCAGACTTCCGTGCAACGTCCAGAACACGATGGGAGATGTTTTCTGTGCTCGCGCAGGTTTTCCTTGCCAGACAGAGTGGAAAAGCTTTCTGCTAGGATGTAGACCACAAAAGACGCTAAAGACGAAGGTACGATGCTCTCCGGAGCTAAGAGCCGCTGCCGGGCTTCTTTCGGCAGAAGCGGCGCTAAGAGAGCACTGTGAGCGGTACAATCGTCTTTGCGCGAAGAAGCCGCTTCTTCGGCTCCGGGAGCCGGAGAGAGCGGCAGCATCGGAAAGGTGAAGAAGGAAGCTGTACAACACTGGGATTGTGTGCGCAGCTTGCCAACTGATAGAAAACAGTACCTTACACTTTCCTGACGTTTCCAATCACATGAATATTGGATAAGAAGCTGTTTTGGACAGCTTTTCTTTTCTTTATGCCAAACACTCGGCAGACCTCGGTGCAACGTCCAGAACACGATGGGAGATGTTTTCTGTGCTCGCGCAGGTTTTCCTTGCCAGACAGAGTGGAAAAGCTTTCTGCTAGGATGTAGACCACAAAAGACGCTAAAGACGAAGGTACGATGCTCTCCGGAGCTAAGAGCCGCTGCCGGGCTTCTTTCGGCAGAAGCGGCGCTAAGAGAGCACTGTGAGCGGTACAATCGTCTTTGCGCGAAGAAGCCGCTTCTTCGGCTCCGGGAGCCGGAGAGAGCGGCAGCATCGGAAAGGTGAAGAAGGAAGCTGTACAACACTGGGATTGTGTGCGCAGCTTGCCAACTGATAGAAAACAGTACCTTACACTTTCCTGACGTTTCCAATCACATGAATATTGGATAAGAAGCTGTTTTGGACAGCTTTTCTTTCCTTTATGCCAAACACTCGGCAGACCTCCGTGCAACGTCCAGAACACGATGGGAGATGTTTTCTGTGCTCGCGCAGGTTTTCCTTGCCAGACAGAGTGGAAAAGCTTTCTGCTAGGATGTAGACCACAAAAGACGCTAAAGACGAAGGTACGATGCTCTCCGGAGCTAAGAGCCGCTGCCGGGCTTCTTTCGGCAGAAGCGGCGCTAAGAGAGCACTGTGAGCGGTACAATCGTCTTTGCGCGAAGAAGCCGCTTCTTCGGCTCCGGGAGCCGGAGAGAGCGGCAGCATCGGAAAGGTGAAGAAGGAAGCTGTACAACACTGGGATTGTGTGCGCAGCTTGCCAACTGATAGAAAACAGTACCTTACACTTTCCTGACGTTTCCAATCACATGAATATTGGATAAGAAGCTGTTTTGGACAGCTTTTCTTTCCTTTATGCCAAACACTCGGCAGACCTCCGTGCAACGTCCAGAACACGATGGGAGATGTTTTCTGTGCTCCCGCAGGTTTTCCTTGCCAGACAGAGTGGAAAAGCTTTCTGCTAGGATGTAGACCACAAAAGACGCTAAAGACGAAGGTACGATGCTCTCAGGAGCTAAGAGCCGCTGCCGGGCTTCTTTCGGCAGAAGCGGCGCTAAGAGAGCACTGTGAGCGGTACAATCGTCTTTGCGCGAAGAAGCCGCTTCTTCGGCTCCGGGAGCCGGAGAGAGCGGCAGCATCGGAAAGGTGAAGAAGGAAGCTGTACAACACTGGGATTGTGTGCGCAGCTTGCCAACTGATAGAAAACAGTACCTTACCACTTTCCTGACGTTTCCAATCACATGAATATTGGATAAGAAGCTGTTTTGGACAGCTTTTCTTTCCTTTATGCCAAACACTCGGCAGACCTCCGTGCAACGTCCAGAACACGATGGGAGATGTTTTCTGTGCTCCCGCAGGTTTTCCTTGCCAGACAGAGTGGAAAAGCTTTCTGCTAGGATGTAGACCTCAAAAGACGCTAAAGACGAAGGTACGATGCTCTCCGGAGCTAAGAGCCGCTGCCGGGCTTCTTTCGGCAGAAGCGGCGCTAAGAGAGCACTGTGAGCGGTACAATCGTCTTTGCGCGAAGAAGCCGCTTCTTCGGCTCCGGGAGCCGGAGAGAGCGGCAGCATCGGAAAGGTGAAGAAGGAAGCTGTACAACACTGGGATTGTGTGCGCAGCTTGCCAACTGATAGAAAACAGTACCTTACACTTTCCTGACGTTTCCAATCACATGAATATTGGATAAGAAGCTGTTTTGGACAGCTTTTCTTTCCTTTATGCCAAACACTCGGCAGACCTCCGTGCAACGTCCAGAACACGATGGGAGATGTTTTCTGTGCTCCCGCAGGTTTTCCTTGCCAGACAGAGTGGAAAAGCTTTCTGCTAGGATGTAGACCACAAAAGACGCTAAAGACGAAGGTACGATGCTCTCCGGAGCTAAGAGCCGCTGCCGGGCTTCTTTCGGCAGAAGCGGCGCTAAGAGAGCACTGTGAGCGGTACAATCGTCTTTGCGCGAAGAAGCCGCTTCTTCGGCTCCGGGAGCCGGAGAGAGCGGCAGCATCGGAAAGGTGAAGAAGGAAGCTGTACAACACTGGGATTCTGTGCGCAACTTGCCAACTGATAGAAAACAGTACCTTACACTTTCCTGACGTTTCCAATCACATGAATATTCGATAAGAAGTTGTTTTGGACAGCTTTTCTTTCCTTTATGCCAAACACTTGGCAGACCTCCGTGCAACGTCCAGAACACGATGGGAGATGTTTTCTGTGCTCCCGCAGGTTTTCCTTGCCAGACAGAGTGGAAAAGCTTTCTGCTAGGATGTAGACCACAAAAGACGCTAAAGACGAAGGTACGATGCTCTCCGGAGCTAAGAGCCGCTGCCGGGCTTCTTTCGGCAGAAGCGGCGCTAAGAGAGCACTGTGAGCGGTACAATCGTCTTTGCGCGAAGAAGCCGCTTCTTCGGCTCCGGGAGCCGGAGAGAGCGGCAGCATCGGAAAGGTGAAGAAGGAAGCTGTACAACACTGGGATTGTGTGCGCAGCTTGCCAACTGATA
This sequence comes from Ammospiza caudacuta, assembly GCF_027887145.1. Classification (NCBI taxonomy): domain Eukaryota; kingdom Metazoa; phylum Chordata; class Aves; order Passeriformes; family Passerellidae; genus Ammospiza; species Ammospiza caudacuta. The sequence goes on along the minus strand of NC_080593.1, from coordinate 58,846,629 downwards.
GAAAACAGTACCTTACACTTTCCTGACGTTTCCAATCACATGAATATTGGATAAGAAGCTGTTTTGGACAGCTTTTCTTTCCTTTATGCCAAACACTCGGCAGACCTCCGTGCAACGTCCAGAACACGATGGGAGATGTTTTCTGTGCTCCCGCAGGTTTTCCTTGCCAGACAGAGTGGAAAAGCTTTCTGCTAGGATGTAGACCACAAAAGACGCTAAAGACGAAGGTACGATGCTCTCCGGAGCTTAGAGCCGCTGCCGGGCTTCTTTCGGCAGAAGCGGCGCTAAGAGAGCACTGTGAGCGGTACAATCGTCTTTGCGCGAAGAAGCCGCTTCTTCGGCTCCGGGAGCCGGAGAGAGCGGCAGCATCGGAAAGGTGAAGAAGGAAGCTGTACAACACTGGGATTGTGTGCGCAACTTGCCAACTGATAGAAAACAGTACCTTACACTTTCCTGACGTTTCCAATCACATGAATATTCGATAAGAAGTTGTTTTGGACAGCTTTTCTTTCCTTTATGCCAAACACTTGGCAGACCTCCGTGCAACGTCCAGAACACGATGGGAGATGTTTTCTGTGCTCCCGCAGGTTTTCCTTGCCAGACAGAGTGGAAAAGCTTTCTGCTAGGATGTAGACCACAAAAGACGCTAAAGACGAAGGTACGATGCTCTCAGGAGCTAAGAGCCGCTGCCGGGCTTCTTTCGGCAGAAGCGGCGCTAAGAGAGCACTGTGAGCGGTACAATCGTCTTTGCGCGAAGAAGCCGCTTCTTCGGCTCCGGGAGCCGGAGAGAGCGGCAGAATCGGAAAGGTGAAGAAGGAAGCTGTACAACACTGGGATTGTGTGCGCAGCTTGCCAACTGATAGAAAACAGTACCTTACACTTTCCTGACGTTTCCAATCACATGAATATTGGATAAGAAGCTGTTTTGGACAGCTTTTCTTTCCTTTATGCCAAACACTCGGCAGACCTCCGTGCAACGTCCAGAACACGATGGGAGATGTTTTCTGTGCTCCCGCAGGTTTTCCTTGCCAGACAGAGTGGAAAAGCTTTCTGCTAGGATGTAGACCACAAAAGACGCTAAAGACGAAGGTACGATGCTCTCAGGAGCTAAGAGCCGCTGCCGGGCTTCTTTCGGCAGAAGCGGCGCTAAGAGAGCACTGTGAGCGGTACAATCGTCTTTGCGCGAAGAAGCCGCTTCTTCGGCTCCGGGAGCCGGAGAGAGCGGCAGCATCGGAAAGGTGAAGAAGGAAGCTGTACAACACTGGGATTGTGTGCGCAGCTTGCCAACTGATAGAAAACAGTACCTTACACTTTCCTGACGTTTCCAATCACATGAATATTGGATAAGAAGCTGTTTTGGACAGCTTTTCTTTCCTTTATGCCAAACACTCGGCAGACCTCCGTGCAACGTCCAGAACACGATGGGAGATGTTTTCTGTGCTCCCGCAGGTTTTCCTTGCCAGACAGAGTGGAAAAGCTTTCTGCTAGGATGTAGACCACAAAAGACGCTAAAGACGAAGGTACGATGCTCTCAGGAGCTAAGAGCCGCTGCCGGGCTTCTTTCGGCAGAAGCGGCGCTAAGAGAGCACTGTGAGCGGTACAATCGTCTTTGCGCGAAGAAGCCGCTTCTTCGGCTCCGGGAGCCGGAGAGAGCGGCAGCATCGGAAAGGTGAAGAAGGAAGCTGTACAACACTGGGATTGTGTGCGCAGCTTGCCAACTGATAGAAAACAGTACCTTACACTTTCCTGACGTTTCCAATCACATGAATATTGGATAAGAAGCTGTTTTGGACAGCTTTTCTTTCCTTTATGCCAAACACTCGGCAGACCTCCGTGCAACGTTTAGAACACGATGGGAGATGTTTTCTGTGCTCCCGCAGGTTTTCCTTGCCAGACAGAGTGGAAAAGCTTTTTGCTCGGATGTAGACCACAAAAGACGCTAAAGACGAAGGTACAATGCTCTCCGGAGCTAAGAGCCGCTACCGGGCTTCTTTCGGCAGAAGCGGTGCTAAGAGAGCACTGTGAGCGGTACAATCGTCTTTGCGCGAAGAAGCCGCTTCTTCGGCTCCGGGAGCCGGAGAGAGCGGCAGCATCGGAAAGGTGAAGAAGGAAGCTGTACAACACTGGGATTGTGTGCGCAGCTTGCCAACTGATAGAAAACAGTACCTTACACTTTCCTGACGTTTCCAATCACATGAATATTGGATAAGAAGCTGTTTTGGACAGCTTTTCATTCCTTTATGCCAAACACTCGGCAGACCTCCGTGCAACGTTTAGAACACGATGGGAGATGTTTTCTGTGCTCCCGCAGGTTTTCCTTGCCAGATAGAGTGGAAAAGCTTTTTGCTCGGATGTAGACAACAATAGACGCTAAAGACGAAGGTACGATGCTCTCCGGAGCTAAGAGCCGCTGCCGGGCTTCTTTCGGCAGAAGCGGCTCTAAGAGAGCACTGTGAGCGGTACAATCGTCTTTGCGCGAAGAAGCCGCTTCTTCGGCTCCGGGAGCCGGAGAGAGCGGCAGCATCGGAAAGGTGAAGAAGGAAGCTGTACAACACTGGGATTGTGTGCGCAGCTTGCCAACTGATAGAAAACAGTACCTTACACTTTCCTGACGTTTCCAATCACATGAATATTGGATAAGAAGCTGTTTTGGACAGCTTTTCTTTCCTTTATGCCAAACACTCGGCAGACCTCCGTGCAACGTCCAGAACACGATGGGAGATGTTTTCTGTGCTCGCGCAGGTTTTCCTTGCCAGACAGAGTGGAAAAGCTTTCTGCTAGGATGTAGACCACAAAAGACGCTAAAGACGAAGGTACGATGCTCTCCGGAGCTAAGAGCCGCTGCCGGGCTTCTTTCGGCAGAAGCGGCGCTAAGAGAGCACTGTGAGCGGTACAATCGTCTTTGCGCGAAGAAGCCGCTTCTTCGGCTCCGGGAGCCGGAGAGAGCGGCAGCATCGGAAAGGTGAAGAAGGAAGCTGTACAACACTGGGATTGTGTGCGCAGCTTGCCAACTGATAGAAAACAGTACCTTACACTTTCCTGACGTTTCCAATCACATGAATATTGGATAAGAAGCTGTTTTGGACAGCTTTTCTTTCCTTTATGCCAAACACTTGGCAGACCTCCGTGCAACGTCCAGAGCACGATGGGAGATGTTTTCTGTGCTCCCGCAGGTTTTCCTTGCCAGACAGAGTGGAAAAGCTTTCTGCTAGGATGTAGACCACAAAAGACGCTAAAGACGAAGGTACGATGCTCTCAGGAGCTAAGAGCCGCTGCCGGGCTTCTTTCGGCAGAAGCGGCGCTAAGAGAGCACTGTGAGCGGTACAATCGTCTTTGCGCGAAGAAGCCGCTTCTTCGGCTCCGGGAGCCGGAGAGAGCGGCAGCATCGGAAAGGTGAAGAAGGAAGCTGTACAACACTGGGATTGTGTGCGCAGCTTGCCAACTGATAGAAAACAGTACCTTACACTTTCCTGACGTTTCCAATCACATGAATATTCGATAAGAAGCTGTTTTGGACAGCTTTTCTTTCCTTTATGCCAAACACTCGGCAGACCTCCGTGCAACGTCCAGAACACGATGGGAGATGTTTTCTGTGCTCGCGCAGGTTTTCCTTGCCAGACAGAGTGGAAAAGCTTTCTGCTAGGATGTAGACCACAAAAGACGCTAAAGACGAAGGTACGATGCTCTCCGGAGCTAAGAGCCGCTGCCGGGCTTCTTTCGGCAGAAGCGGCGCTAAGAGAGCACTGTGAGCGGTACAATCGTCTTTGCGCGAAGAAGCCGCTTCTTCGGCTCCGGGAGCCGGAGAGAGCGGCAGCATCGGAAAGGTGAAGAAGGAAGCTGTACAACACTGGGATTGTGTGCGCAGCTTGCCAACTGATAGAAAACAGTACCTTACACTTTCCTGACGTTTCCAATCACATGAATATTGGATAAGAAGCTGTTTTGGACAGCTTTTCTTTCCTTTATGCCAAACACTCGGCAGACCTCCGTGCAACGTCCAGAACACGATGGGAGATGTTTTCTGTGCTCGCGCAGGTTTTCCTTGCCAGACAGAGTGGAAAAGCTTTCTGCTAGGATGTAGACCACAAAAGACGCTAAAGACGAAGGTACGATGCTCTCCGGAGCTAAGAGCCGCTGCCGGGCTTCTTTCGGCAGAAGCGGCGCTAAGAGAGCACTGTGAGCGGTACAATCGTCTTTGCGCGAAGAAGCCGCTTCTTCGGCTCCGGGAGCCGGAGAGAGCGGCAGCATCGGAAAGGTGAAGAAGGAATCTGTACAACACTGGGATTCTGTGCGCAACTTGCCAACTGATAGAAAACAGTACCTTACACTTTCCTGACGTTTCCAATCACATGAATATTCGATAAGAAGTTGTTTTGGACAGCTTTTCTTTCCTTTATGCCAAACACTTGGCAGACCTCCGTGCAACGTCCAGAACACGATGGGAGATGTTTTCTGTGCTCCCGCAGGTTTTCCTTGCCAGACAGAGTGGAAAAGCTTTCTGCTAGGATGTAGACCACAAAAGACGCTAAAGACGAAGGTACGATGCTCTCCGGAGCTAAGAGCCGCTGCCGGGCTTCTTTCGGCAGAAGCGGCGCTAAGAGAGCACTGTGAGCGGTACAATCGTCTTTGCGCGAAGAAGCCGCTTCTTCGGCTCCGGGAGCCGGAGAGAGCGGCAGCATCGGAAAGGTGAAGAAGGAAGCTGTACAACACTGGGATTGTGTGCGCAGCTTGCCAACTGATAGAAAACAGTACCTTACACTTTCCTGACGTTTCCAATCACATGAATATTGGATAAGAAGCTGTTTTGGACAGCTTTCCATTCCTTTATGCCAAACACTCGGCAGACCTCCGTGCAACGTCCAGAACACGATGGGAGATGTTTTCTGTGCTCCCGCAGGTTTTCCTTGCCAGACAGAGTGGAAAAGCTTTCTGCTAGGATGTAGACCACAAAAGACGCTAAAGACGAAGGTACGATGCTCTCCGGAGCTAAGAGCCGCTGCCGGGCTTCTTTCGGCAGAAGCGGCGCTAAGAGAGCACTGTGAGCGGTACAATCGTCTTTGCGCGAAGAAGCCGCTTCTTCGGCTCCGGGAGCCGGAGAGAGCGGCAGCATCGGAAAGGTGAAGAAGGAAGCTGTACAACACTGGGATTGTGTGCGCAGCTTGCCAACTGATAGAAAACAGTACCTTACACTTTCCTGACGTTTCCAATCACATGAATATTGGATAAGAAGCTGTTTTGGACAGCTTTTCTTTCCTTTATGCCAAACACTCGGCAGACTTCCGTGCAACGTCCAGAACACGATGGGAGATGTTTTCTGTGCTCCCGCAGGTTTTCCTTGACAGACAGAGTGGAAAAGCTTTCTGCTAGGATGTAGACCACAAAAGACGCTAAAGACGAAGGTACGATGCTCTCCGGAGCTAAGAGCCGCTGCCGGGCTTCTTTCGGCAGAAGCGGCGCTAAGAGAGCACTGTGAGCGGTACAATCGTCTTTGCGCGAAGAAGCCGCTTCTTCGGCTCCGGGAGCCGGAGAGAGCGGCAGCATCGGAAAGGTGAAGAAGGAAGCTGTACAACACTGGGATTGTGTGCGCAGCTTGCCAACTGATAGAAAACAGTACCTTACACTTTCCTGACGTTTCCAATCACATGAATATTGGATAAGAAGCTGTTTTGGACAGCTTTCCATTTCTTTATGCCAAACACTCGGCAGACCTCCGTGCAACGTCCAGAACACGATGGGAGATGTTTTCTGTGCTCCCGCAGGTTTTCCTTGCCAGACAGAGTGGAAAAGCTTTCTGCTAGGATGTAGACCACAAAAGACGCTAAAGACGAAGGTACGATGCTCTCCGGAGCTAAGAGCCGCTGCCGGGCTTCTTTCGGCAGAAGCGGCGCTAAGAGAGCACTGTGAGCGGTACAATCGTCTTTGCGCGAAGAAGCCGCTTCTTCGGCTCCGGGAGCCGGAGAGAGCGGCAGCATCGGAAAGGTGAAGAAGGAAGCTGTACAACACTGGGATTCTGTGCGCAACTTGCCAACTGATAGAAAACAGTACCTTACACTTTCCTGACGTTTCCAATCACATGAATATTCGATAAGAAGTTGTTTTGGACAGCTTTTCTTTCCTTTATGCCAAACACTTGGCAGACCTCCGTGCAACGTCCAGAACACGATGGGAGATGTTTTCTGTGCTCCCGCAGGTTTTCCTTGCCAGACAGAGTGGAAAAGCTTTCTGCTAGGATGTAGACCACAAAAGACGCTAAAGACGAAGGTACGATGCTCTCCGGAGCTAAGAGCCGCTGCCGGGCTTCTTTCGGCAGAAGCGGCGCTAAGAGAGCACTGTGAGCGGTACAATCGTCTTTGCGCGAAGAAGCCGCTTCTTCGGCTCCGGGAGCCGGAGAGAGCGGCAGCATCGGAAAGGTGAAGAAGGAAGCTGTACAACACTGGGATTGTGTGCGCAGCTTGCCAACTGATAGAAAACAGTACCTTACACTTTCCTGACGTTTCCAATCACATGAATATTGGATAAGAAGCTGTTTTGGACAGCTTTTCTTTCCTTTATGCCAAACACTCGGCAGACCTCCGTGCAACGTCCAGAACACGATGGGAGATGTTTTCTGTGCTCCCGCAGGTTTTCCTTGCCAGACAGAGTGGAAAAGCTTTCTGCTAGGATGTAGACCACAAAAGACGCTAAAGACGAAGGTACGATGCTCTCCGGAGCTTAGAGCCGCTGCCGGGCTTCTTTCGGCAGAAGCGGCGCTAAGAGAGCACTGTGAGCGGTACAATCGTCTTTGCGCGAAGAAGCCGCTTCTTCGGCTCCGGGAGCCGGAGAGAGCGGCAGCATCGGAAAGGTGAAGAAGGAAGCTGTACAACACTGGGATTGTGTGCGCAACTTGCCAACTGATAGAAAACAGTACCTTACACTTTCCTGACGTTTCCAATCACATGAATATTCGATAAGAAGTTGTTTTGGACAGCTTTTCTTTCCTTTATGCCAAACACTTGGCAGACCTCCGTGCAACGTCCAGAACACGATGGGAGATGTTTTCTGTGCTCCCGCAGGTTTTCCTTGCCAGACAGAGTGGAAAAGCTTTCTGCTAGGATGTAGACCACAAAAGACGCTAAAGACGAAGGTACGATGCTCTCAGGAGCTAAGAGCCGCTGCCGGGCTTCTTTCGGCAGAAGCGGCGCTAAGAGAGCACTGTGAGCGGTACAATCGTCTTTGCGCGAAGAAGCCGCTTCTTCGGCTCCGGGAGCCGGAGAGAGCGGCAGCATCGGAAAGGTGAAGAAGGAAGCTGTACAACACTGGGATTGTGTGCGCAGCTTGCCAACTGATAGAAAACAGTACCTTACACTTTCCTGACGTTTCCAATCACATGAATATTGGATAAGAAGCTGTTTTGGACAGCTTTTCTTTCCTTTATGCCAAACACTCGGCAGACCTCCGTGCAACGTCCAGAACACGATGGGAGATGTTTTCTGTGCTCCCGCAGGTTTTCCTTGCCAGACAGAGTGGAAAAGCTTTCTGCTAGGATGTAGACCACAAAAGACGCTAAAGACGAAGGTACGATGCTCTCAGGAGCTAAGAGCCGCTGCCGGGCTTCTTTCGGCAGAAGCGGCGCTAAGAGAGCACTGTGAGCGGTACAATCGTCTTTGCGCGAAGAAGCCGCTTCTTCGGCTCCGGGAGCCGGAGAGAGCGGCAGCATCGGAAAGGTGAAGAAGGAAGCTGTACAACACTGGGATTGTGTGCGCAGCTTGCCAACTGATAGAAAACAGTACCTTACACTTTCCTGACGTTTCCAATCACATGAATATTGGATAAGAAGCTGTTTTGGACAGCTTTTCTTTCCTTTATGCCAAACACTCGGCAGACCTCCGTGCAACGTCCAGAACACGATGGGAGATGTTTTCTGTGCTCCCGCAGGTTTTCCTTGCCAGACAGAGTGGAAAAGCTTTCTGCTAGGATGTAGACCACAAAAGACGCTAAAGACGAAGGTACGATGCTCTCAGGAGCTAAGAGCCGCTGCCGGGCTTCTTTCGGCAGAAGCGGCGCTAAGAGAGCACTGTGAGCGGTACAATCGTCTTTGCGCGAAGAAGCCGCTTCTTCGGCTCCGGGAGCCGGAGAGAGCGGCAGCATCGGAAAGGTGAAGAAGGAAGCTGTACAACACTGGGATTGTGTGCGCAGCTTGCCAACTGATAGAAAACAGTACCTTACACTTTCCTGACGTTTCCAATCACATGAATATTGGATAAGAAGCTGTTTTGGACAGCTTTTCTTTCCTTTATGCCAAACACTCGGCAGACCTCCGTGCAACGTTTAGAACACGATGGGAGATGTTTTCTGTGCTCCCGCAGGTTTTCCTTGCCAGACAGAGTGGAAAAGCTTTTTGCTCGGATGTAGACCACAAAAGACGCTAAAGACGAAGGTACAATGCTCTCCGGAGCTAAGAGCCGCTACCGGGCTTCTTTCGGCAGAAGCGGTGCTAAGAGAGCACTGTGAGCGGTACAATCGTCTTTGCGCGAAGAAGCCGCTTCTTCGGCTCCGGGAGCCGGAGAGAGCGGCAGCATCGGAAAGGTGAAGAAGGAAGCTGTACAACACTGGGATTGTGTGCGCAGCTTGCCAACTGATAGAAAACAGTACCTTACACTTTCCGGACGTTTCCAATCACATGAATATTGGATAAGAAGCTGTTTTGGACAGCTTTTCATTCCTTTATGCCAAACACTCGGCAGACCTCCGTGCAACGTTTAGAACACGATGGGAGATGTTTTCTGTGCTCCCGCAGGTTTTCCTTGCCAGATAGAGTGGAAAAGCTTTTTGCTCGGATGTAGACAACAATAGACGCTAAAGACGAAGGTACGATGCTCTCCGGAGCTAAGAGCCGCTGCCGGGCTTCTTTCGGCAGAAGCGGCTCTAAGAGAGCACTGTGAGCGGTACAATCGTCTTTGCGCGAAGAAGCCGCTTCTTCGGCTCCGGGAGCCGGAGAGAGCGGCAGCATCGGAAAGGTGAAGAAGGAAGCTGTACAACACTGGGATTGTGTGCGCAGCTTGCCAACTGATAGAAAACAGTACCTTACACTTTCCTGACGTTTCCAATCACATGAATATTGGATAAGAAGCTGTTTTGGACAGCTTTTCTTTCCTTTATGCCAAACACTCGGCAGACCTCCGTGCAACGTCCAGAACACGATGGGAGATGTTTTCTGTGCTCGCGCAGGTTTTCCTTGCCAGACAGAGTGGAAAAGCTTTCTGCTAGGATGTAGACCACAAAAGACGCTAAAGACGAAGGTACGATGCTCTCCGGAGCTTTGAGCCGCTGCCGGGCTTCTTTCGGCAGAAGCGGCGCTAAGAGAGCACTGTGAGCGGTACAATCGTCTTTGCGCGAAGAAGCCGCTTCTTCGGCTCCGGGAGCCGGAGAGAGCGGCAGCATCGGAAAGGTGAAGAAGGAAGCTGTACAACACTGGGATTGTGTGCGCAGCTTGCCAACTGATAGAAAACAGTACCTTACACTTTCCTGACGTTTCCAATCACATGAATATTGGATAAGAAGCTGTTTTGGACAGCTTTTCTTTCCTTTATGCCAAACACTTGGCAGACCTCCGTGCAACGTCCAGAGCACGATGGGAGATGTTTTCTGTGCTCCCGCAGGTTTTCCTTGCCAGACAGAGTGGAAAAGCTTTCTGCTAGGATGTAGACCACAAAAGACGCTAAAGACGAAGGTACGATGCTCTCAGGAGCTAAGAGCCGCTGCCGGGCTTCTTTCGGCAGAAGCGGCGCTAAGAGAGCACTGTGAGCGGTACAATCGTCTTTGCGCGAAGAAGCCGCTTCTTCGGCTCCGGGAGCCGGAGAGAGCGGCAGCATCGGAAAGGTGAAGAAGGAAGCTGTACAACACTGGGATTGTGTGCGCAGCTTGCCAACTGATAGAAAACAGTACCTTACACTTTCCTGACGTTTCCAATCACATGAATATTCGATAAGAAGCTGTTTTGGACAGCTTTTCTTTCCTTTATGCCAAACACTCGGCAGACCTCCGTGCAACGTCCAGAACACGATGGGAGATGTTTTCTGTGCTCGCGCAGGTTTTCCTTGCCAGACAGAGTGGAAAAGCTTTCTGCTAGGATGTAGACCACAAAAGACGCTAAAGACGAAGGTACGATGCTCTCCGGAGCTAAGAGCCGCTGCCGGGCTTCTTTCGGCAGAAGCGGCGCTAAGAGAGCACTGTGAGCGGTACAATCGTCTTTGCGCGAAGAAGCCGCTTCTTCGGCTCCGGGAGCCGGAGAGAGCGGCAGCATCGGAAAGGTGAAGAAGGAAGCTGTACAACACTGGGATTGTGTGCGCAGCTTGCCAACTGATAGAAAACAGTACCTTACACTTTCCTGACGTTTCCAATCACATGAATATTGGATAAGAAGCTGTTTTGGACAGCTTTTCTTTCCTTTATGCCAAACACTCGGCAGACCTCCGTGCAACGTCCAGAACACGATGGGAGATGTTTTCTGTGCTCGCGCAGGTTTTCCTTGCCAGACAGAGTGGAAAAGCTTTCTGCTAGGATGTAGACCACAAAAGACGCTAAAGACGAAGGTACGATGCTCTCCGGAGCTAAGAGCCGCTGCCGGGCTTCTTTCGGCAGAAGCGGCGCTAAGAGAGCACTGTGAGCGGTACAATCGTCTTTGCGCGAAGAAGCCGCTTCTTCGGCTCCGGGAGCCGGAGAGAGCGGCAGCATCGGAAAGGTGAAGAAGGAATCTGTACAACACTGGGATTCTGTGCGCAACTTGCCAACTGATAGAAAACAGTACCTTACACTTTCCTGACGTTTCCAATCACATGAATATTCGATAAGAAGTTGTTTTGGACAGCTTTTCTTTCCTTTATGCCAAACACTTGGCAGACCTCCGTGCAACGTCCAGAACACGATGGGAGATGTTTTCTGTGCTCCCGCAGGTTTTCCTTGCCAGACAGAGTGGAAAAGCTTTCTGCTAGGATGTAGACCACAAAAGACGCTAAAGACGAAGGTACGATGCTCTCCGGAGCTAAGAGCCGCTGCCGGGCTTCTTTCGGCAGAAGCGGCGCTAAGAGAGCACTGTGAGCGGTACAATCGTCTTTGCGCGAAGAAGCCGCTTCTTCGGCTCCGGGAGCCGGAGAGAGCGGCAGCATCGGAAAGGTGAAGAAGGAAGCTGTACAACACTGGGATTGTGTGCGCAGCTTGCCAACTGATAGAAAACAGTACCTTACACTTTCCTGACGTTTCCAATCACATGAATATTGGATAAGAAGCTGTTTTGGACAGCTTTCCATTCCTTTATGCCAAACACTCGGCAGACCTCCGTGCAACGTCCAGAACACGATGGGAGATGTTTTCTGTGCTCCCGCAGGTTTTCCTTGCCAGACAGAGTGGAAAAGCTTTCTGCTAGGATGTAGACCACAAAAGACGCTAAAGACGAAGGTACGATGCTCTCCGGAGCTAAGAGCCGCTGCCGGGCTTCTTTCGGCAGAAGCGGCGCTAAGAGAGCACTGTGAGCGGTACAATCGTCTTTGCGCGAAGAAGCCGCTTCTTCGGCTCCGGGAGCCGGAGAGAGCGGCAGCATCGGAAAGGTGAAGAAGGAAGCTGTACAACACTGGGATTGTGTGCGCAGCTTGCCAACTGATAGAAAACAGTACCTTACACTTTCCTGACGTTTCCAATCACATGAATATTGGATAAGAAGCTGTTTTGGACAGCTTTTCTTTCCTTTATGCCAAACACTCGGCAGACTTCCGTGCAACGTCCAGAACACGATGGGAGATGTTTTCTGTGCTCGCGCAGGTTTTCCTTGCCAGACAGAGTGGAAAAGCTTTCTGCTAGGATGTAGACCACAAAAGACGCTAAAGACGAAGGTACGATGCTCTCCGGAGCTAAGAGCCGCTGCCGGGCTTCTTTCGGCAGAAGCGGCGCTAAGAGAGCACTGTGAGCGGTACAATCGTCTTTGCGCGAAGAAGCCGCTTCTTCGGCTCCGGGAGCCGGAGAGAGCGGCAGCATCGGAAAGGTGAAGAAGGAAGCTGTACAACACTGGGATTGTGTGCGCAGCTTGCCAACTGATAGAAAACAGTACCTTACACTTTCCTGACGTTTCCAATCACATGAATATTGGATAAGAAGCTGTTTTGGACAGCTTTTCTTTTCTTTATGCCAAACACTCGGCAGACCTCGGTGCAACGTCCAGAACACGATGGGAGATGTTTTCTGTGCTCGCGCAGGTTTTCCTTGCCAGACAGAGTGGAAAAGCTTTCTGCTAGGATGTAGACCACAAAAGACGCTAAAGACGAAGGTACGATGCTCTCCGGAGCTAAGAGCCGCTGCCGGGCTTCTTTCGGCAGAAGCGGTGCTAAGAGAGCACTGTGAGCGGTACAATCGTCTTTGCGCGAAGAAGCCGCTTCTTCGGCTCCGGGAGCCGGAGAGAGTGGCAGCATCGGAAAGGTGAAGAAGGAAGCTGTACAACACTGGGATTGTGTGCGCAGCTTGCCAACTGATAGAAAACAGTACCTTACACTTTCCTGACGTTTCCAATCACATGAATATTGGATAAGAAGCTGTTTTGGACAGCTTTTCTTTCCTTTATGCAAAACACTCGGCAGACCTCCGTGCAACGTCCAGAACACGATGGGAGATGTTTTCTGTGCTCGCGCAGGTTTTCCTTGCCAGACAGAGTGGAAAAGCTTTCTGCTAGGATGTAGACCACAAAAGACGCTAAAGACGAAGGTACGATGCTCTCCGGAGCTAAGAGCCGCTGCCGGGCTTCTTTCGGCAGAAGCGGCGCTAAGAGAGCACTGTGAGCGGTACAATCGTCTTTGCGCGAAGAAGCCGCTTCTTCGGCTCCGGGAGCCGGAGAGAGCGGCAGCATCGGAAAGGTGAAGAAGGAAGCTGTACAACACTGGGATTGTGTGCGCAGCTTGCCAACTGATAGAAAACAGTACCTTACACTTTCCTGACGTTTCCAATCACATGAATATTGGATAAGAAGCTGTTTTGGACAGCTTTTCTTTCCTTTATGCCAAACACTCGGCAGACCTCCGTGCAACGTCCAGAACACGATGGGAGATGTTTTCTGTGCTCCCGCAGGTTTTCCTTGCCAGACAGAGTGGAAAAGCTTTCTGCTAGGATGTAGACCACAAAAGACGCTAAAGACGAAGGTACGATGCTCTCAGGAGCTAAGAGCCGCTGCCGGGCTTCTTTCGGCAGAAGCGGCGCTAAGAGAGCACTGTGAGCGGTACAATCGTCTTTGCGCGAAGAAGCCGCTTCTTCGGCTCCGGGAGCCGGAGAGAGCGGCAGCATCGGAAAGGTGAAGAAGGAAGCTGTACAACACTGGGATTGTGTGCGCAGCTTGCCAACTGATAGAAAACAGTACCTTACCACTTTCCTGACGTTTCCAATCACATGAATATTGGATAAGAAGCTGTTTTGGACAGCTTTTCTTTCCTTTATGCCAAACACTTGGCAGACCTCCGTGCAACGTCCAGAACACGATGGGAGATGTTTTCTGTGCTCGCGCAGGTTTTCCTTGCCAGACAGAGTGGAAAAGCTTTCTGCTAGGATGTAGACCTCAAAAGACGCTAAAGACGAAGGTACGATGCTCTCCGGAGCTAAGAGCCGCTGCCGGGCTTCTTTCGGCAGAAGCGGCGCTAAGAGAGCACTGTGAGCGGTACAATCGTCTTTGCGCGAAGAAGCCGCTTCTTCGGCTCCGGGAGCCGGAGAGAGCGGCAGCATCGGAAAGGTGAAGAAGGAAGCTGTACAACACTGGGATTGTGTGCGCAGCTTGCCAACTGATAGAAAACAGTACCTTACACTTTCCTGACGTTTCCAATCACATGAATATTGGATAAGAAGCTGTTTTGGACAGCTTTTCTTTTCTTTATGCCAAACACTCGGCAGACCTCCGTGCAACGTCCAGAACACGATGGGAGATGTTTTCTGTGCTCCCGCAGGTTTTCCTTGCCAGACAGAGTGGAAAAGCTTTCTGCTAGGATGTAGACCACAAAAGACGCTAAAGACGAAGGTACGATGCTCTCCGGAGCTTAGAGCCGCTCCCGGGCTTCTTTCGGCAGAAGCGGCGCTAAGAGAGCACTGTGAGCGGTACAATCGTCTTTGCGCGAAGAAGCCGCTTCTTCGGCTCCGGGAGCCGGAGAGAGCGGCAGCATCGGAAAGGTGAAGAAGGAAGCTGTACAACACTGGGATTGTGTGCGCAGCTTGCCAACTGATAGAAAACAGTACCTTACACTTTCCTGACGTTTCCAATCACATGAATATTGGATAAGAAGCTGTTTTGGACAGCTTTTCTTTCCTTTATGCCAAACACTCGGCAGACTTCCGTGCAACGTCCAGAACACGATGGGAGATGTTTTCTGTGCTCGCGCAGGTTTTCCTTGCCAGACAGAGTGGAAAAGCTTTCTGCTAGGATGTAGACCACAAAAGACGCTAAAGACGAAGGTACGATGCTCTCCGGAGCTAAGAGCCGCTGCCGGGCTTCTTTCGGCAGAAGCGGCGCTAAGAGAGCACTGTGAGCGGTACAATCGTCTTTGCGCGAAGAAGCCGCTTCTTCGGCTCCGGGAGCCGGAGAGAGCGGCAGCATCGGAAAGGTGAAGAAGGAAGCTGTACAACACTGGGATTGTGTGCGCAGCTTGCCAACTGATAGAAAACAGTACCTTACACTTTCCTGACGTTTCCAATCACATGAATATTGGATAAGAAGCTGTTTTGGACAGCTTTTCTTTTCTTTATGCCAAACACTCGGCAGACCTCGGTGCAACGTCCAGAACACGATGGGAGATGTTTTCTGTGCTCCCGCAGGTTTTCCTTGCCAGACAGAGTGGAAAAGCTTTCTGCTAGGATGTAGACCACAAAAGACGCTAAAGACGAAGGTACGATGCTCTCCGGAGCTAAGAGCCGCTGCCGGGCTTCTTTCGGCAGAAGCGGTGCTAAGAGAGCACTGTGAGCGGTACAATCGTCTTTGCGCGAAGAAGCCGCTTCTTCGGCTCCGGGAGCCGGAGAGAGCGGCAGCATCGGAAAGGTGAAGAAGGAAGCTGTACAACACTGGGATTGTGTGCGCAGCTTGCCAACTGATAGAAAACAGTACCTTACACTTTCCTGATGTTTCCAATCACATGAATATTGGATAAGAAGCTGTTTTGGACAGCTTTTCTTTCCTTTATGCCAAACACTCGGCAGACCTCCGTGCAACGTCCAGAACACGATGGGAGATGTTTTCTGTGCTCGCGCAGGTTTTCCTTGCCAGACAGAGTGGAAAAGCTTTCTGCTAGGATGTAGACCACAAAAGACGCTAAAGACGAAGGTACGATGCTCTCCGGAGCTAAGAGCCGCTGCCGGGCTTCTTTCGGCAGAAGCGGCGCTAAGAGAGCACTGTGAGCGGTACAATCGTCTTTGCGCGAAGAAGCCGCTTCTTCGGCTCCGGGAGCCGGAGAGAGCGGCAGCATCGGAAAGGTGAAGAAGGAAGCTGTACAACACTGGGATTGTGTGCGCAGCTTGCCAACTGATAGAAAACAGTACCTTACACTTTCCTGACGTTTCCAATCACATGAATATTGGATAAGAAGCTGTTTTGGACAGCTTTTCTTTCCTTTATGCCAAACACTCGGCAGACCTCCGTGCAACGTCCAGAACACGATGGGAGATGTTTTCTGTGCTCCCGCAGGTTTTCCTTGCCAGACAGAGTGGAAAAGCTTTCTGCTAGGATGTAGACCACAAAAGACGCTAAAGACGAAGGTACGATGCTCTCAGGAGCTAAGAGCCGCTGCCGGGCTTCTTTCGGCAGAAGCGGCGCTAAGAGAGCACTGTGAGCGGTACAATCGTCTTTGCGCGAAGAAGCCGCTTCTTCGGCTCCGGGAGCCGGAGAGAGCGGCAGCATCGGAAAGGTGAAGAAGGAAGCTGTACAACACTGGGATTGTGTGCGCAGCTTGCCAACTGATAGAAAACAGTACCTTACCACTTTCCTGACGTTTCCAATCACATGAATATTGGATAAGAAGCTGTTTTGGACAGCTTTTCTTTCCTTTATGCCAAACACTCGGCAGACCTCCGTGCAACGTCCAGAACACGATGGGAGATGTTTTCTGTGCTCCCGCAGGTTTTCCTTGCCAGACAGAGTGGAAAAGCTTTCTGCTAGGATGTAGACCTCAAAAGACGCTAAAGACGAAGGTACGATGCTCTCCGGAGCTAAGAGCCGCTGCCGGGCTTCTTTCGGCAGAAGCGGCGCTAAGAGAGCACTGTGAGCGGTACAATCGTCTTTGCGCGAAGAAGCCGCTTCTTCGGCTCCGGGAGCCGGAGAGAGCGGCAGCATCGGAAAGGTGAAGAAGGAAGCTGTACAACACTGGGATTGTGTGCGCAGCTTGCCAACTGATAGAAAACAGTACCTTACACTTTCCTGACGTTTCCAATCACATGAATATTGGATAAGAAGCTGTTTTGGACAGCTTTTCTTTCCTTTATGCCAAACACTCGGCAGACCTCCGTGCAACGTCCAGAACACGATGGGAGATGTTTTCTGTGCTCCCGCAGGTTTTCCTTGCCACACAGAGTGGAAAAGCTTTCTGCTAGGATGTAGACCACAAAAGACGCTAAAGACGAAGGTACGATGCTCTCCGGAGCTAAGAGCCGCTGCCGGGCTTCTTTCGGCAGAAGCGGCGCTAAGAGAGCACTGTGAGCGGTACAATCGTCTTTGCGCGAAGAAGCCGCTTCTTCGGCTCCGGGAGCCGGAGAGAGCGGCAGCATCGGAAAGGTGAAGAAGGAAGCTGTACAACACTGGGATTGTGTGCGCAACTTGCCAACTGATAGAAAACAGTACCTTACACTTTCCTGACGTTTCCAATCACATGAATATTCGATAAGAAGTTGTTTTGGACAGCTTTTCTTTCCTTTATGCCAAACACTTGGCAGACCTCCGTGCAACGTCCAGAACACGATGGGAGATGTTTTCTGTGCTCCCGCAGGTTTTCCTTGCCAGACAGAGTGGAAAAGCTTTCTGCTAGGATGTAGACCACAAAAGACGCTAAAGACGAAGGTACGATGCTCTCCGGAGCTAAGAGCCGCTGCCGGGCTTCTTTCGGCAGAAGCGGCGCTAAGAGAGCACTGTGAGCGGTACAATCGTCTTTGCGCGAAGAAGCCGCTTCTTCGGCTCCGGGAGCCGGAGAGAGCGGCAGCATCGGAAAGGTGAAGAAGGAAGCTGTACAACACTGGGATTGTGTGCGCAGCTTGCCAAATGATATAAAACAGTACCTTACACTTTCCTGACGTTTCCAATCACATGAATATTGGATAAGAAGCTGTTTTGGACAGCTTTCCATTCCTTTATGCCAAACACTCGGCAGACCTCCGTGCAACGTCCAGAACACGATGGGAGATGTTTTCTGTGCTCCCGCAGGTTTTCCTTGCCAGACAGAGTGGAAAAGCTTTCTGCTAGGATGTAGACCACAAAAGACGCTAAAGACGAAGGTACGATGCTCTCCGGAGCTTAGAGCCGCTGCCGGGCTTCTTTCGGCAGAAGCGGCGCTAAGAGAGCACTGTGAGCGGTACAATCGTCTTTGCGCGAAGAAGCCGCTTCTTCGGCTCCGGGAGCCGGAGAGAGCGGCAGAATCGGAAAGGTGAAGAAGGAAGCTGTACAACACTGGGATTGTGTGCGCAGCTTGCCAACTGATAGAAAACAGTACCTTACACTTTCCTGACGTTTCCAATCACATGAATATTGGATAAGAAGCTGTTTTGGACAGCTTTTCTTTCCTTTATGCCAAACACTCGGCAGACCTCCGTGCAACGTCCAGAACACGATGGGAGATGTTTTCTGTGCTCCCGCAGGTTTTCCTTGCCAGACAGAGTGGAAAAGCTTTCTGCTAGGATGTAGACCACAAAAGACGCTAAAGACGAAGGTACGATGCTCTCCGGAGCTAAGAGCCGCTGCCGGGCTTCTTTCGGCAGAAGCGGCGCTAAGAGAGCACTGTGAGCGGTACAATCGTCTTTGCGCGAAGAAGCCGCTTCTTCGGCTCCGGGAGCCGGAGAGAGCGGCAGCATCGGAAAGGTGAAGAAGGAAGCTGTACAACACTGGGATTGTGTGCGCAGCTTGCCAACTGATAGAAAACAGTACCTTACACTTTCCTGACGTTTCCAATCACATGAATATTCGATAAGAAGCTGTTTTGGACAGCTTTTCTTTCCTTTATGCCAAACACTCGGCAGACCTCCGTGCAACGTTTAGAACACGATGGGAGATGTTTTCTGTGCTCCCGCAGGTTTTCCTTGCCAGACAGAGTGGAAAAGCTTTTTGCTCGGATGTAGACCACAAAAGACGCTAAAGACGAAGGTACGATGCTCTCCGGAGCTAAGAGCCACTGCCGGGCTTCTTTCGGCAGAAGCGGTGCTAAGAGAGCACTGTGAGCGGTACAATCGTCTTTGCGCGAAGAAGCCGCTTCTTCGGCTCCGGGAGCCGGAGAGAGCGGCAGCATCGGAAAGGTGAAGAAGGAAGCTGTACAACACTGGGATTGTGTGCGCAGCTTGCCAACTGATAGAAAACAGTACCTTACACTTTCCTGACGTTTCCAATCACATGAATATTGGATAAGAAGCTGTTTTGGACAGCTTTTCTTTCCTTTATGCCAAACACTCGGCAGACCTCCGTGCAACGTCCAGAACACGATGGGAGATGTTTTCTGTGCTCCCGCAGGTTTTCCTTGCCAGACAGAGTGGAAAAGCTTTCTGCTAGGATGTAGACCACAAAAGACGCTAAAGACGAAGGTACGATGCTCTCCGGAGCTAAGAGCCGCTGCCGGGCTTCTTTCGGCAGAAGCGGCGCTAAGAGAGCACTGTGAGCGGTACAATCGTCTTTGCGCGAAGAAGCCGCTTCTTCGGCTCCGGGAGCCGGAGAGAGCGGCAGCATCGGAAAGGTGAAGAAGGAAGCTGTACAACACTGGGATTGTGTGCGCAGCTTGCCAACTGATAGAAAACAGTACCTTACACTTTCCTGACGTTTCCAATCACATGAATATTGGATAAGAAGCTGTTTTGGACAGCTTTTCTTTCCTTTATGCCAAACACTCGGCAGACCTCCGTGCAACGTCCAGAACACGATGGGAGATGTTTTCTGTGCTCCCGCAGGTTTTCCTTGCCAGACAGAGTGGAAAAGCTTTCTGCTAGGATGTAGACCACAAAAGACGCTAAAGACGAAGGTACGATGCTCTCCGGAGCTTTGAGCCGCTGCCGGGCTTCTTTCGGCAGAAGCGGCGCTAAGAGAGCACTGTGAGCGGTACAATCGTCTTTGCGCGAAGAAGCCGCTTCTTCGGCTCCGGGAGCCGGAGAGAGCGGCAGCATCGGAAAGGTGAAGAAGGAAGCTGTACAACACTGGGATTGTGTGCGCAGCTTGCCAACTGATAGAAAACAGTACCTTACACTTTCCTGACGTTTCCAATCACATGAATATTGGATAAGAAGCTGTTTTGGACAGCTTTTCTTTCCTTTATGCCAAACACTTGGCAGACCTCCGTGCAACGTCCAGAGCACGATGGGAGATGTTTTCTGTGCTCCCGCAGGTTTTCCTTGCCAGACAGAGTGGAAAAGCTTTCTGCTAGGATGTAGACCACAAAAGACGCTAAAGACGAAGGTACGATGCTCTCAGGAGCTAAGAGCCGCTGCCGGGCTTCTTTCGGCAGAAGCGGCGCTAAGAGAGCACTGTGAGCGGTACAATCGTCTTTGCGCGAAGAAGCCGCTTCTTCGGCTCCGGGAGCCGGAGAGAGCGGCAGCATCGGAAAGGTGAAGAAGGAAGCTGTACAACACTGGGATTGTGTGCGCAGCTTGCCAACTGATAGAAAACAGTACCTTACACTTTCCTGACGTTTCCAATCACATGAATATTCGATAAGAAGCTGTTTTGGACAGCTTTTCTTTCCTTTATGCCAAACACTCGGCAGACCTCCGTGCAACGTCCAGAACACGATGGGAGATGTTTTCTGTGCTCGCGCAGGTTTTCCTTGCCAGACAGAGTGGAAAAGCTTTCTGCTAGGATGTAGACCACAAAAGACGCTAAAGACGAAGGTACGATGCTCTCCGGAGCTAAGAGCCGCTGCCGGGCTTCTTTCGGCAGAAGCGGCGCTAAGAGAGCACTGTGAGCGGTACAATCGTCTTTGCGCGAAGAAGCCGCTTCTTCGGCTCCGGGAGCCGGAGAGAGCGGCAGCATCGGAAAGGTGAAGAAGGAAGCTGTACAACACTGGGATTGTGTGCGCAGCTTGCCAACTGATAGAAAACAGTACCTTACACTTTCCTGACGTTTCCAATCACATGAATATTGGATAAGAAGCTGTTTTGGACAGCTTTTCTTTCCTTTATGCCAAACACTCGGCAGACCTCCGTGCAACGTCCAGAACACGATGGGAGATGTTTTCTGTGCTCGCGCAGGTTTTCCTTGCCAGACAGAGTGGAAAAGCTTTCTGCTAGGATGTAGACCACAAAAGACGCTAAAGACGAAGGTACGATGCTCTCCGGAGCTAAGAGCCGCTGCCGGGCTTCTTTCGGCAGAAGCGGCGCTAAGAGAGCACTGTGAGCGGTACAATCGTCTTTGCGCGAAGAAGCCGCTTCTTCGGCTCCGGGAGCCGGAGAGAGCGGCAGCATCGGAAAGGTGAAGAAGGAAGCTGTACAACACTGGGATTCTGTGCGCAACTTGCCAACTGATAGAAAACAGTACCTTACACTTTCCTGACGTTTCCAATCACATGAATATTCGATAAGAAGTTGTTTTGGACAGCTTTTCTTTCCTTTATGCCAAACACTCGGCAGACCTCCGTGCAACGTCCAGAACACGATGGGAGATGTTTTCTGTGCTCGCGCAGGTTTTCCTTGCCAGACAGAGTGGAAAAGCTTTCTGCTAGGATGTAGACCACAAAAGACGCTAAAGACGAAGGTACGATGCTCTCCGGAGCTAAGAGCCGCTGCCGGGCTTCTTTCGGCAGAAGCGGCGCTAAGAGAGCACTGTGAGCGGTACAATCGTCTTTGCGCGAAGAAGCCGCTTCTTCGGCTCCGGGAGCCGGAGAGAGCGGCAGCATCGGAAAGGTGAAGAAGGAAGCTGTACAACACTGGGATTGTGTGCGCAGCTTGCCAAATGATATAAAACAGTACCTTACACTTTCCTGACGTTTCCAATCACATGAATATTGGATAAGAAGCTGTTTTGGACAGCTTTCCATTCCTTTATGCCAAACACTCGGCAGACCTCCGTGCAACGTCCAGAACACGATGGGAGATGTTTTCTGTGCTCCCGCAGGTTTTCCTTGCCAGACAGAGTGGAAAAGCTTTCTGCTAGGATGTAGACCACAAAAGACGCTAAAGACGAAGGTACGATGCTCTCCGGAGCTTAGAGCCGCTGCCGGGCTTCTTTCGGCAGAAGCGGCGCTAAGAGAGCACTGTGAGCGGTACAATCGTCTTTGCGCGAAGAAGCCGCTTCTTCGGCTCCGGGAGCCGGAGAGAGCGGCAGCATCGGAAAGGTGAAGAAGGAAGCTGTACAACACTGGGATTGTGTGCGCAACTTGCCAACTGATAGAAAACAGTACCTTACACTTTCCTGACGTTTCCAATCACATGAATATTCGATAAGAAGTTGTTTTGGACAGCTTTTCTTTCCTTTATGCCAAACACTTGGCAGACCTCCGTGCAACGTCCAGAACACGATGGGAGATGTTTTCTGTGCTCCCGCAGGTTTTCCTTGCCAGACAGAGTGGAAAAGCTTTCTGCTAGGATGTAGACCACAAAAGACGCTAAAGACGAAGGTACGATGCTCTCAGGAGCTAAGAGCCGCTGCCGGGCTTCTTTCGGCAGAAGCGGCGCTAAGAGAGCACTGTGAGCGGTACAATCGTCTTTGCGCGAAGAAGCCGCTTCTTCGGCTCCGGGAGCCGGAGAGAGCGGCAGAATCGGAAAGGTGAAGAAGGAAGCTGTACAACACTGGGATTGTGTGCGCAGCTTGCCAACTGATAGAAAACAGTACCTTACACTTTCCTGACGTTTCCAATCACATGAATATTGGATAAGAAGCTGTTTTGGACAGCTTTTCTTTCCTTTATGCCAAACACTCGGCAGACCTCCGTGCAACGTCCAGAACACGATGGGAGATGTTTTCTGTGCTCCCGCAGGTTTTCCTTGCCAGACAGAGTGGAAAAGCTTTCTGCTAGGATGTAGACCACAAAAGACGCTAAAGACGAAGGTACGATGCTCTCCGGAGCTAAGAGCCGCTGCCGGGCTTCTTTCGGCAGAAGCGGCGCTAAGAGAGCACTGTGAGCGGTACAATCGTCTTTGCGCGAAGAAGCCGCTTCTTCGGCTCCGGGAGCCGGAGAGAGCGGCAGCATCGGAAAGGTGAAGAAGGAAGCTGTACAACACTGGGATTGTGTGCGCAGCTTGCCAACTGATAGAAAACAGTACCTTACACTTTCCTGACGTTTCCAATCACATGAATATTGGATAAGAAGCTGTTTTGGACAGCTTTTCTTTCCTTTATGCCAAACACTCGGCAGACCTCCGTGCAACGTCCAGAACACGATGGGAGATGTTTTCTGTGCTCCCGCAGGTTTTCCTTGCCAGACAGAGTGGAAAAGCTTTCTGCTAGGATGTAGACCACAAAAGACGCTAAAGACGAAGGTACGATGCTCTCAGGAGCTAAGAGCCGCTGCCGGGCTTCTTTCGGCAGAAGCGGCGCTAAGAGAGCACTGTGAGCGGTACAATCGTCTTTGCGCGAAGAAGCCGCTTCTTCGGCTCCGGGAGCCGGAGAGAGCGGCAGCATCGGAAAGGTGAAGAAGGAAGCTGTACAACACTGGGATTGTGTGCGCAGCTTGCCAACTGATAGAAAACAGTACCTTACACTTTCCTGACGTTTCCAATCACATGAATATTGGATAAGAAGCTGTTTTGGACAGCTTTTCTTTCCTTTATGCCAAACACTCGGCAGACCTCCGTGCAACGTTTAGAACACGATGGGAGATGTTTTCTGTGCTCCCGCAGGTTTTCCTTGCCAGACAGAGTGGAAAAGCTTTTTGCTCGGATGTAGACCACAAAAGACGCTAAAGACGAAGGTACGATGCTCTCCGGAGCTAAGAGCCGCTGCCGGGCTTCTTTCGGCAGAAGCGGCTCTAAGAGAGCACTGTGAGCGGTACAATCGTCTTTGCGCGAAGAAGCCGCTTCTTCGGCTCCGGGAGCCGGAGAGAGCGGCAGCATCGGAAAGGTGAAGAAGGAAGCTGTACAACACTGGGATTGTGTGCGCAGCTTGCCAACTGATAGAAAACAGTACCTTACACTTTCCTGACGTTTCCAATCACATGAATATTCGATAAGAAGCTGTTTTGGACAGCTTTTCTTTCCTTTATGCCAAACACTCGGCAGACCTCCGTGCAACGTCCAGAACACGATGGGAGATGTTTTCTGTGCTCCCGCAGGTTTTCCTTGCCAGACAGAGTGGAAAAGCTTTCTGCTCGCATGTAGACCACAAAAGACGCTAAAGACGAAGGTACGATGCTCTCCGGAGCTAAGAGCCGCTGCCGGGCTTCTTTCGGCAGAAGCGGCGCTAAGAGAGCACTGTGAGCGGTACAATCGTCTTTGCGCGAAGAAGCCGCTTCTTCGGCTCCGGGAGCCGGAGAGAGCGGCAGCATCGGAAAGGTGAAGAAGGAAGCTGTACAACACTGGGATTGTGTGCGCAGCTTGCCAACTGATAGAAAACAGTACCTTACACTTTCCTGACGTTTCCAATCACATGAATATTGGATAAGAAGCTGTTTTGGACAGCTTTTCTTTCCTTTATGCCAAACACTCGGCAGACCTCCGTGCAACGTCCAGAACACGATGGGAGATGTTTTCTGTGCTCGCGCAGGTTTTCCTTGCCAGACAGAGTGGAAAAGCTTTCTGCTAGGATGTAGACCACAAAAGACGCTAAAGACGAAGGTACGATGCTCTCCGGAGCTAAGAGCCGCTGCCGGGCTTCTTTCGGCAGAAGCGGCGCTAAGAGAGCACTGTGAGCGGTACAATCGTCTTTGCGCGAAGAAGCCGCTTCTTCGGCTCCGGGAGCCGGAGAGAGCGGCAGCATCGGAAAGGTGAAGAAGGAAGCTGTACAACACTGGGATTCTGTGCGCAACTTGCCAACTGATAGAAAACAGTACCTTACACTTTCCTGACGTTTCCAATCACATGAATATTCGATAAGAAGTTGTTTTGGACAGCTTTTCTTTCCTTTATGCCAAACACTTGGCAGACCTCCGTGCAACGTCCAGAACACGATGGGAGATGTTTTCTGTGCTCCCGCAGGTTTTCCTTGCCAGACAGAGTGGAAAAGCTTTCTGCTAGGATGTAGACCACAAAAGACGCTAAAGACGAAGGTACGATGCTCTCCGGAGCTAAGAGCCGCTGCCGGGCTTCTTTCGGCAGAAGCGGCGCTAAGAGAGCACTGTGAGCGGTACAATCGTCTTTGCGCGAAGAAGCCGCTTCTTCGGCTCCGGGAGCCGGAGAGAGCGGCAGCATCGGAAAGGTGAAGAAGGAAGCTGTACAACACTGGGATTGTGTGCGCAGCTTGCCAACTGATAGAAAACAGTACCTTACACTTTCCTGACGTTTCCAATCACATGAATATTGGATAAGAAGCTGTTTTGGACAGCTTTCCATTCCTTTATGCCAAACACTCGGCAGACCTCCGTGCAACGTCCAGAACACGATGGGAGATGTTTTCTGTGCTCCCGCAGGTTTTCCTTGCCAGACAGAGTGGAAAAGCTTTCTGCTAGGATGTAGACCACAAAAGACGCTAAAGACGAAGGTACGATGCTCTCCGGAGCTTAGAGCCGCTGCCGGGCTTCTTTCGGCAGAAGCGGCGCTAAGAGAGCACTGTGAGCGGTACAATCGTCTTTGCGCGAAGAAGCCGCTTCTTCGGCTCCGGGAGCCGGAGAGAGCGGCAGCATCGGAAAGGTGAAGAAGGAAGCTGTACAACACTGGGATTGTGTGCGCAGCTTGCCAACTGATAGAAAACAGTACCTTACACTTTCCTGACGTTTCCAATCACGTGAATATTGGATAAGAAGCTGTTTTGGACAGCTTTTCTTTCCTTTATGCCAAACACTCGGCAGACTTCCGTGCAACGTCCAGAACACGATGGGAGATGTTTTCTGTGCTCGCGCAGGTTTTCCTTGCCAGACAGAGTGGAAAAGCTTTCTGCTAGGATGTAGACCACAAAAGACGCTAAAGACGAAGGTACGATGCTCTCCGGAGCTAAGAGCCGCTGCCGGGCTTCTTTCGGCAGAAGCGGCGCTAAGAGAGCACTGTGAGCGGTACAATCGTCTTTGCGCGAAGAAGCCGCTTCTTCGGCTCCGGGAGCCGGAGAGAGCGGCAGCATCGGAAAGGTGAAGAAGGAAGCTGTACAACACTGGGATTGTGTGCGCAGCTTGCCAACTGATAGAAAACAGTACCTTACACTTTCCTGACGTTTCCAATCACATGAATATTGGATAAGAAGCTGTTTTGGACAGCTTTTCTTTTCTTTATGCCAAACACTCGGCAGACCTCGGTGCAACGTCCAGAACACGATGGGAGATGTTTTCTGTGCTCCCGCAGGTTTTCCTTGCCAGACAGAGTGGAAAAGCTTTCTGCTAGGATGTAGACCACAAAAGACGCTAAAGACGAAGGTACGATGCTCTCCGGAGCTAAGAGCCGCTGCCGGGCTTCTTTCGGCAGAAGCGGTGCTAAGAGAGCACTGTGAGCGGTACAATCGTCTTTGCGCGAAGAAGCCGCTTCTTCGGCTCCGGGAGCCGGAGAGAGCGGCAGCATCGGAAAGGTGAAGAAGGAAGCTGTACAACACTGGGATTGTGTGCGCAGCTTGCCAACTGATAGAAAACAGTACCTTACACTTTCCTGACGTTTCCAATCACATGAATATTGGATAAGAAGCTGTTTTGGACAGCTTTTCTTTCCTTTATGCCAAACACTCGGCAGACCTCCGTGCAACGTCCAGAACACGATGGGAGATGTTTTCTGTGCTCCCGCAGGTTTTCCTTGCCAGACAGAGTGGAAAAGCTTTCTGCTAGGATGTAGACCACAAAAGACGCTAAAGACGAAGGTACGATGCTCTCAGGAGCTAAGAGCCGCTGCCGGGCTTCTTTCGGCAGAAGCGGCGCTAAGAGAGCACTGTGAGCGGTACAATCGTCTTTGCGCGAAGAAGCCGCTTCTTCGGCTCCGGGAGCCGGAGAGAGCGGCAGCATCGGAAAGGTGAAGAAGGAAGCTGTACAACACTGGGATTGTGTGCGCAGCTTGCCAACTGATAGAAAACAGTACCTTACCACTTTCCTGACGTTTCCAATCACATGAATATTGGATAAGAAGCTGTTTTGGACAGCTTTTCTTTCCTTTATGCCAAACACTCGGCAGACCTCCGTGCAACGTCCAGAACACGATGGGAGATGTTTTCTGTGCTCCCGCAGGTTTTCCTTGCCAGACAGAGTGGAAAAGCTTTCTGCTAGGATGTAGACCTCAAAAGACGCTAAAGACGAAGGTACGATGCTCTCCGGAGCTAAGAGCCGCTGCCGGGCTTCTTTCGGCAGAAGCGGCGCTAAGAGAGCACTGTGAGCGGTACAATCGTCTTTGCGCGAAGAAGCCGCTTCTTCGGCTCCGGGAGCCGGAGAGAGCGGCAGCATCGGAAAGGTGAAGAAGGAAGCTGTACAACACTGGGATTGTGTGCGCAGCTTGCCAACTGATAGAAAACAGTACCTTACACTTTCCTGACGTTTCCAATCACATGAATATTGGATAAGAAGCTGTTTTGGACAGCTTTTCTTTCCTTTATGCCAAACACTCGGCAGACCTCCGTGCAACGTCCAGAACACGATGGGAGATGTTTTCTGTGCTCCCGCAGGTTTTCCTTGCCAGACAGAGAGGAAAAGCTTTCTGCTAGGATGTAGACCACAAAAGACGCTAAAGACGAAGGTACGATGCTCTCCGGAGCTAAGAGCCGCTGCCGGGCTTCTTTCGGCAGAAGCGGCGCTAAGAGAGCACTGTGAGCGGTACAATCGTCTTTGCGCGAAGAAGCCGCTTCTTCGGCTCCGGGAGCCGGAGAGAGCGGCAGCATCGGAAAGGTGAAGAAGGAAGCTGTACAACACTGGGATTGTGTGCGCAACTTGCCAACTGATAGAAAACAGTACCTTACACTTTCCTGACGTTTCCAATCACATGAATATTCGATAAGAAGTTGTTTTGGACAGCTTTTCTTTCCTTTATGCCAAACACTTGGCAGACCTCCGTGCAACGTCCAGAACACGATGGGAGATGTTTTCTGTGCTCGCGCAGGTTTTCCTTGCCAGACAGAGTGGAAAAGCTTTCTGCTAGGATGTAGACCACAAAAGACGCTAAAGACGAAGGTACGATGCTCTCCGGAGCTAAGAGCCGCTGCCGGGCTTCTTTCGGCAGAAGCGGCGCTAAGAGAGCACTGTGAGCGGTACAATCGTCTTTGCGCGAAGAAGCCGCTTCTTCGGCTCCGGGAGCCGGAGAGAGCGGCAGCATCGGAAAGGTGAAGAAGGAAGCTGTACAACACTGGGATTGTGTGCGCAGCTTGCCAAATGATATAAAACAGTACCTTACACTTTCCTGACGTTTCCAATCACATGAATATTCGATTGGAAGCTGTTTTGGACAGCTTTCCATTCCTTTATGCCAAACACTCGGCAGACCTCCGTGCAACGTCCAGAACACGATGGGAGATGTTTTCTGTGCTCCCGCAGGTTTTCCTTGCCAGACAGAGTGGAAAAGCTTTCTGCTAGGATGTAGACCACAAAAGACGCTAAAGACGAAGGTACGATGCTCTCCGGAGCTTAGAGCCGCTGCCGGGCTTCTTTCGGCAGAAGCGGCGCTAAGAGAGCACTGTGAGCGGTACAATCGTCTTTGCGCGAAGAAGCCGCTTCTTCGGCTCCGGGAGCCGGAGAGAGCGGCAGCATCGGAAAGGTGAAGAAGGAAGCTGTACAACACTGGGATTGTGTGCGCAACTTGCCAACTGATAGAAAACAGTACCTTACACTTTCCTGACGTTTCCAATCACATGAATATTCGATAAGAAGTTGTTTTGGACAGCTTTTCTTTCCTTTATGCCAAACACTTGGCAGACCTCCGTGCAACGTCCAGAACACGATGGGAGATGTTTTCTGTGCTCCCGCAGGTTTTCCTTGCCAGACAGAGTGGAAAAGCTTTCTGCTAGGATGTAGACCACAAAAGACGCTAAAGACGAAGGTACGATGCTCTCAGGAGCTAAGAGCCGCTGCCGGGCTTCTTTCGGCAGAAGCGGCGCTAAGAGAGCACTGTGAGCGGTACAATCGTCTTTGCGCGAAGAAGCCGCTTCTTCGGCTCCGGGAGCCGGAGAGAGCGGCAGAATCGGAAAGGTGAAGAAGGAAGCTGTACAACACTGGGATTGTGTGCGCAGCTTGCCAACTGATAGAAAACAGTACCTTACACTTTCCTGACGTTTCCAATCACATGAATATTGGATAAGAAGCTGTTTTGGACAGCTTTTCTTTCCTTTATGCCAAACACTCGGCAGACCTCCGTGCAACGTCCAGAACACGATGGGAGATGTTTTCTGTGCTCCCGCAGGTTTTCCTTGCCAGACAGAGTGGAAAAGCTTTCTGCTAGGATGTAGACCACAAAAGACGCTAAAGACGAAGGTACGATGCTCTCAGGAGCTAAGAGCCGCTGCCGGGCTTCTTTCGGCAGAAGCGGCGCTAAGAGAGCACTGTGAGCGGTACAATCGTCTTTGCGCGAAGAAGCCGCTTCTTCGGCTCCGGGAGCCGGAGAGAGCGGCAGCATCGGAAAGGTGAAGAAGGAAGCTGTACAACACTGGGATTGTGTGCGCAGCTTGCCAACTGATAGAAAACAGTACCTTACACTTTCCTGACGTTTCCAATCACATGAATATTGGATAAGAAGCTGTTTTGGACAGCTTTTCTTTCCTTTATGCCAAACACTCGGCAGACCTCCGTGCAACGTCCAGAACACGATGGGAGATGTTTTCTGTGCTCCCGCAGGTTTTCCTTGCCAGACAGAGTGGAAAAGCTTTCTGCTAGGATGTAGACCACAAAAGACGCTAAAGACGAAGGTACGATGCTCTCAGGAGCTAAGAGCCGCTGCCGGGCTTCTTTCGGCAGAAGCGGCGCTAAGAGAGCACTGTGAGCGGTACAATCGTCTTTGCGCGAAGAAGCCGCTTCTTCGGCTCCGGGAGCCGGAGAGAGCGGCAGCATCGGAAAGGTGAAGAAGGAAGCTGTACAACACTGGGATTGTGTGCGCAGCTTGCCAACTGATAGAAAACAGTACCTTACACTTTCCTGACGTTTCCAATCACATGAATATTGGATAAGAAGCTGTTTTGGACAGCTTTTCTTTCCTTTATGCCAAACACTCGGCAGACCTCCGTGCAACGTTTAGAACACGATGGGAGATGTTTTCTGTGCTCCCGCAGGTTTTCCTTGCCAGACAGAGTGGAAAAGCTTTTTGCTCGGATGTAGACCACAAAAGACGCTAAAGACGAAGGTACAATGCTCTCCGGAGCTAAGAGCCGCTGCCGGGCTTCTTTCGGCAGAAGCGGTGCTAAGAGAGCACTGTGAGCGGTACAATCGTCTTTGCGCGAAGAAGCCGCTTCTTCGGCTCCGGGAGCCGGAGAGAGCGGCAGCATCGGAAAGGTGAAGAAGGAAGCTGTACAACACTGGGATTGTGTGCGCAGCTTGCCAACTGATAGAAAACAGTACCTTACACTTTCCTGACGTTTCCAATCACATGAATATTGGATAAGAAGCTGTTTTGGACAGCTTTTCTTTCCTTTATGCCAAACACTCGGCAGACCTCCGTGCAACGTTTAGAACACGATGGGAGATGTTTTCTGTGCTCCTGCAGGTTTTCCTTGCCAGATAGAGTGGAAAAGCTTTCTGCTAGGATGTAGACCACAAAAGACGCTAAAGACGAAGGTACGATGCTCTCCGGAGCTAAGAGCCGCTGCCGGGCTTCTTTCGGCAGAAGCGGCTCTAAGAGAGCACTGTGAGCGGTACAATCGTCTTTGCGCGAAGAAGCCGCTTCTTCGGCTCCGGGAGCCGGAGAGAGCGGCAGCATCGGAAAGGTGAAGAAGGAAGCTGTACAACACTGGGATTGTGTGCGCAGCTTGCCAACTGATAGAAAACAGTACCTTACACTTTCCTGACGTTTCCAATCACATGAATATTGGATAAGAAGCTGTTTTGGACAGCTTTTCTTTCCTTTATGCCAAACACTCGGCAGACCTCCGTGCAACGTCCAGAACACGATGGGAGATGTTTTCTGTGCTCGCGCAGGTTTTCCTTGCCAGACAGAGTGGAAAAGCTTTCTGCTAGGATGTAGACCACAAAAGACGCTAAAGACGAAGGTACGATGCTCTCCGGAGCTAAGAGCCGCTCCCGGGCTTCTTTCGGCAGAAGCGGCGCTAAGAGAGCACTGTGAGCGGTACAATCGTCTTTGCGCGAAGAAGCCGCTTCTTCGGCTCCGGGAGCCGGAGAGAGCGGCAGCATCGGAAAGGTGAAGAAGGAAGCTGTACAACACTGGGATTGTGTGCGCAGCTTGCCAACTGATAGAAAACAGTACCTTACACTTTCCTGACGTTTCCAATCACATGAATATTGGATAAGAAGCTGTTTTGGACAGCTTTTCTTTCCTTTATGCCAAACACTTGGCAGACCTCCGTGCAACGTCCAGAGCACGATGGGAGATGTTTTCTGTGCTCCCGCAGGTTTTCCTTGCCAGACAGAGTGGAAAAGCTTTCTGCTAGGATGTAGACCACAAAAGACGCTAAAGACGAAGGTACGATGCTCTCAGGAGCTAAGAGCCGCTGCCGGGCTTCTTTCGGCAGAAGCGGCGCTAAGAGAGCACTGTGAGCGGTACAATCGTCTTTGCGCGAAGAAGCCGCTTCTTCGGCTCCGGGAGCCGGAGAGAGCGGCAGCATCGGAAAGGTGAAGAAGGAAGCTGTACAACACTGGGATTGTGTGCGCAGCTTGCCAACTGATAGAAAACAGTACCTTACACTTTCCTGACGTTTCCAATCACATGAATATTCGATAAGAAGCTGTTTTGGACAGCTTTTCTTTCCTTTATGCCAAACACTCGGCAGACCTCCGTGCAACGTCCAGAACACGATGGGAGATGTTTTCTGTGCTCGCGCAGGTTTTCCTTGCCAGACAGAGTGGAAAAGCTTTCTGCTAGGATGTAGACCACAAAAGACGCTAAAGACGAAGGTACGATGCTCTCCGGAGCTAAGAGCCGCTGCCGGGCTTCTTTCGGCAGAAGCGGCGCTAAGAGAGCACTGTGAGCGGTACAATCGTCTTTGCGCGAAGAAGCCGCTTCTTCGGCTCCGGGAGCCGGAGAGAGCGGCAGCATCGGAAAGGTGAAGAAGGAAGCTGTACAACACTGGGATTGTGTGCGCAGCTTGCCAACTGATAGAAAACAGTACCTTACACTTTCCTGACGTTTCCAATCACATGAATATTGGAAAAGAAGCTGTTTTGGACAACTTTTCTTTCCTTTATGCCAAACACTCGGCAGACCTCCGTGCAACGTCCAGAACACGATGGGAGATGTTTTCTGTGCTCGCGCAGGTTTTCCTTGCCAGACAGAGTGGAAAAGCTTTCTGCTAGGATGTAGACCACAAAAGACGCTAAAGACGAAGGTACGATGCTCTCCGGAGCTAAGAGCCGCTGCCGGGCTTCTTTCGGCAGAAGCGGCGCTAAGAGAGCACTGTGAGCGGTACAATCGTCTTTGCGCGAAGAAGCCGCTTCTTCGGCTCCGGGAGCCGGAGAGAGCGGCAGCATCGGAAAGGTGAAGAAGGAAGCTGTACAACACTGGGATTGTGTGTGCAACTTGCCAACTGATAGAAAACAGTACCTTACACTTTCCTGACGTTTCCAATCACATGAATATTCGATAAGAAGTTGTTTTGGACAGCTTTTCTTTCCTTTATGCCAAACACTTGGCAGACCTCCGTGCAACGTCCAGAACACGATGGGAGATGTTTTCTGTGCTCCCGCAGGTTTTCCTTGCCAGACAGAGTGGAAAAGCTTTCTGCTAGGATGTAGACCACAAAAGACGCTAAAGACGAAGGTACGATGCTCTCCGGAGCTAAGAGCCGCTGCCGGGCTTCTTTCGGCAGAAGCGGCGCTAAGAGAGCACTGTGAGCGGTACAATCGTCTTTGCGCGAAGAAGCCGCTTCTTCGGCTCCGGGAGCCGGAGAGAGCGGCAGCATCGGAAAGGTGAAGAAGGAAGCTGTACAACACTGGGATTGTGTGCGCAGCTTGCCAAATGATATAAAACAGTACCTTACACTTTCCTGACGTTTCCAATCACATGAATATTGGATAAGAAGCTGTTTTGGACAGCTTTCCATTCCTTTATGCCAAACACTCGGCAGACCTCCGTGCAACGTCCAGAACACGATGGGAGATGTTTTCTGTGCTCCCGCAGGTTTTCCTTGCCAGACAGAGTGGAAAAGCTTTCTGCTAGGATGTAGACCACAAAAGACGCTAAAGACGAAGGTACGATGCTCTCCGGAGCTTAGAGCCGCTGCCGGGCTTCTTTCGGCAGAAGCGGCGCTAAGAGAGCACTGTGAGCGGTACAATCGTCTTTGCGCGAAGAAGCCGCTTCTTCGGCTCCGGGAGCCGGAGAGAGCGGCAGCATCGGAAAGGTGAAGAAGGAAGCTGTACAACACTGGGATTGTGTGCGCAGCTTGCCAACTGATAGAAAACAGTACCTTACACTTTCCTGACGTTTCCAATCACATGAATATTGGATAAGAAGCTGTTTTGGACAGCTTTTCTTTCCTTTATGCCAAACACTCGGCAGACTTCCGTGCAACGTCCAGAACACGATGGGAGATGTTTTCTGTGCTCGCGCAGGTTTTCCTTGCCAGACAGAGTGGAAAAGCTTTCTGCTAGGATGTAGACCACAAAAGACGCTAAAGACGAAGGTACGATGCTCTCAGGAGCTAAGAGCCGCTGCCGGGCTTCTTTCGGCAGAAGCGGCGCTAAGAGTGCACTGTGAGCGGTACAATCGTCTTTGCGCGAAGAAGCCGCTTCTTCGGCTCCGGGAGCCGGAGAGAGCGGCAGCATCGGAAAGGTGAAGAAGGAAGCTGTACAACACTGGGATTGTGTGCGCAGCTTGCCAACTGATAGAAAACAGTACCTTACACTTTCCTGACGTTTCCAATCACATGAATATTGGATAAGAAGCTGTTTTGGACAGCTTTTCTTTTCTTTATGCCAAACACTCGGCAGACCTCCGTGCAACGTCCAGAACACGATGGGAGATGTTTTCTGTGCTCCCGCAGGTTTTCCTTGCCAGACAGAGTGGAAAAGCTTTCTGCTAGGATGTAGACCACAAAAGACGCTAAAGACGAAGGTACGATGCTCTCCGGAGCTAAGAGCCGCTGCCGGGCTTCTTTCGGCAGAAGCGGCGCTAAGAGAGCACTGTGAGCGGTACAATCGTCTTTGCGCGAAGAAGCCGCTTCTTCGGCTCCGGGAGCCGGAGAGAGCGGCAGCATCGGAAAGGTGAAAAAGGAAGCTGTACAACACTGGGATTGTGTGCGCAGCTTGCCAACTGATAGAAAACAGTACCTTACACTTTCCTGACGTTTCCAATCACATGAATATTGGATAAGAAGCTGTTTTGGACAGCTTTTCTTTCCTTTATGCCAAACACTCGGCAGACCTCCGTGCAACGTCCAGAACACGATGGGAGATGTTTTCTGTGCTCGCGCAGGTTTTCCTTGCCAGACAGAGTGGAAAAGCTTTCTGCTAGGATGTAGACCACAAAAGACGCTAAAGACGAAGGTACGATGCTCTCCGGAGCTAAGAGCCGCTGCCGGGCTTCTTTCGGCAGAAGCGGCGCTAAGAGAGCACTGTGAGCGGTACAATCGTCTTTGCGCGAAGAAGCCGCTTCTTCGGCTCCGGGAGCCGGAGAGAGCGGCAGCATCGGAAAGGTGAAGAAGGAAGCTGTACAACACTGGGATTGTGTGCGCAGCTTGCCAACTGATAGAAAACAGTACCTTACACTTTCCTGACGTTTCCAATCACATGAATATTGGATAAGAAGCTGTTTTGGACAGCTTTTCTTTCCTTTATGCCAAACACTCGGCAGACCTCCGTGCAACGTCCAGAACACGATGGGAGATGTTTTCTGTGCTCCCGCAGGTTTTCCTTGCCAGACAGAGTGGAAAAGCTTTCTGCTAGGATGTAGACCACAAAAGACGCTAAAGACGAAGGTACGATGCTCTCAGGAGCTAAGAGCCGCTGCCGGGCTTCTTTCGGCAGAAGCGGCGCTAAGAGAGCACTGTGAGCGGTACAATCGTCTTTGCGCGAAGAAGCCGCTTCTTCGGCTCCGGGAGCCGGAGAGAGCGGCAGCATCGGAAAGGTGAAGAAGGAAGCTGTACAACACTGGGATTGTGTGCGCAGCTTGCCAACTGATAGAAAACAGTACCTTACCACTTTCCTGACGTTTCCAATCACATGAATATTGGATAAGAAGCTGTTTTGGACAGCTTTTCTTTCCTTTATGCCAAACACTCGGCAGACCTCCGTGCAACGTCCAGAACACGATGGGAGATGTTTTCTGTGCTCGCGCAGGTTTTCCTTGCCAGACAGAGTGGAAAAGCTTTCTGCTAGGATGTAGACCTCAAAAGACGCTAAAGACGAAGGTACGATGCTCTCCGGAGCTAAGAGCCGCTGCCGGGCTTCTTTCGGCAGAAGCGGCGCTAAGAGAGCACTGTGAGCGGTACAATCGTCTTTGCGCGAAGAAGCCGCTTCTTCGGCTCCGGGAGCCGGAGAGAGCGGCAGCATCGGAAAGGTGAAGAAGGAAGCTGTACAACACTGGGATTGTGTGCGCAGCTTGCCAACTGATAGAAAACAGTACCTTACACTTTCCTGACGTTTCCAATCACATGAATATTGGATAAGAAGCTGTTTTGGACAGCTTTTCTTTCCTTTATGCCAAACACTCGGCAGACCTCCGTGCAACGTCCAGAACACGATGGGAGATGTTTTCTGTGCTCCCGCAGGTTTTCCTTGCCAGACAGAGTGGAAAAGCTTTCTGCTAGGATGTAGACCACAAAAGACGCTAAAGACGAAGGTACGATGCTCTCCGGAGCTAAGAGCCGCTGCCGGGCTTCTTTCGGCAGAAGCGGCGCTAAGAGAGCACTGTGAGCGGTACAATCGTCTTTGCGCGAAGAAGCCGCTTCTTCGGCTCCGGGAGCCGGAGAGAGCGGCAGCATCGGAAAGGTGAAGAAGGAAGCTGTACAACACTGGGATTGTGTGCGCAACTTGCCAACTGATAGAAAACAGTACCTTACACTTTCCTGACGTTTCCAATCACATGAATATTCGATAAGAAGTTGTTTTGGACAGCTTTTCTTTCCTTTATGCCAAACACTTGGCAGACCTCCGTGCAACGTCCAGAACACGATGGGAGATGTTTTCTGTGCTCCCGCAGGTTTTCCTTGCCAGACAGAGTGGAAAAGCTTTCTGCTAGGATGTAGACCACAAAAGACGCTAAAGACGAAGGTACGATGCTCTCAGGAGCTAAGAGCCGCTGCCGGGCTTCTTTCGGCAGAAGCGGCGCTAAGAGAGCACTGTGAGCGGTACAATCGTCTTTGCGCGAAGAAGCCGCTTCTTCGGCTCCGGGAGCCGGAGAGAGCGGCAGAATCGGAAAGGTGAAGAAGGAAGCTGTACAACACTGGGATTGTGTGCGCAGCTTGCCAACTGATAGAAAACAGTACCTTACACTTTCCTGACGTTTCCAATCACATGAATATTCGATAAGAAGCTGTTTTGGACAGCTTTTCTTTCCTTTATGCCAAACACTCGGCAGACCTCCGTGCAACGTCCAGAACACGATGGGAGATGTTTTCTGTGCTCCCGCAGGTTTTCCTTGCCAGACAGAGTGGAAAAGCTTTCTGCTAGGATGTAGACCACAAAAGACGCTAAAGACGAAGGTACGATGCTCTCCGGAGCTAAGAGCCGCTGCCGGGCTTCTTTCGGCAGAAGCGGCGCTAAGAGAGCACTGTGAGCGGTACAATCGTCTTTGCGCGAAGAAGCCGCTTCTTCGGCTCCGGGAGCCGGAGAGAGCGGCAGCATCGGAAAGGTGAAGAAGGAAGCTGTACAACACTGGGATTGTGTGCGCAGCTTGCCAACTGATAGAAAACAGTACCTTACACTTTCCTGACGTTTCCAATCACATGAATATTCGATAAGAAGCTGTTTTGGACAGCTTTTCTTTCCTTTATGCCAAACACTCGGCAGACCTCCGTGCAACGTCCAGAACACGATGGGAGATGTTTTCTGTGCTCGCGCAGGTTTTCCTTGCCAGACAGAGTGGAAAAGCTTTCTGCTAGGATGTAGACCACAAAAGACGCTAAAGACGAAGGTACGATGCTCTCCGGAGCTAAGAGCCGCTGCCGGGCTTCTTTCGGCAGAAGCGGCGCTAAGAGAGCACTGTGAGCGGTACAATCGTCTTTGCGCGAAGAAGCCGCTTCTTCGGCTCCGGGAGCCGGAGAGAGCGGCAGCATCGGAAAGGTGAAGAAGGAAGCTGTACAACACTGGGATTGTGTGCGCAGCTTGCCAACTGATAGAAAACAGTACCTTACACTTTCCTGACGTTTCCAATCACATGAATATTGGATAAGAAGCTGTTTTGGACAGCTTTTCTTTCCTTTATGCCAAACACTCGGCAGACCTCCGTGCAACGTCCAGAACACGATGGGAGATGTTTTCTGTGCTCGCGCAGGTTTTCCTTGCCAGACAGAGTGGAAAAGCTTTCTGCTAGGATGTAGACCACAAAAGACGCTAAAGACGAAGGTACGATGCTCTCCGGAGCTAAGAGCCGCTGCCGGGCTTCTTTCGGCAGAAGCGGCGCTAAGAGAGCACTGTGAGCGGTACAATCGTCTTTGCGCGAAGAAGCCGCTTCTTCGGCTCCGGGAGCCGGAGAGAGCGGCAGCATCGGAAAGGTGAAGAAGGAAGCTGTACAACACTGGGATTCTGTGCGCAACTTGCCAACTGATAGAAAACAGTACCTTACACTTTCCTGACGTTTCCAATCACATGAATATTCGATAAGAAGTTGTTTTGGACAGCTTTTCTTTCCTTTATGCCAAACACTCGGCAGACCTCCGTGCAACGTCCAGAACACGATGGGAGATGTTTTCTGTGCTCGCGCAGGTTTTCCTTGCCAGACAGAGTGGAAAAGCTTTCTGCTAGGATGTAGACCACAAAAGACGCTAAAGACGAAGGTACGATGCTCTCCGGAGCTAAGAGCCGCTGCCGGGCTTCTTTCGGCAGAAGCGGCGCTAAGAGAGCACTGTGAGCGGTACAATCGTCTTTGCGCGAAGAAGCCGCTTCTTCGGCTCCGGGAGCCGGAGAGAGCGGCAGCATCGGAAAGGTGAAGAAGGAAGCTGTACAACACTGGGATTGTGTGCGCAGCTTGCCAAATGATATAAAACAGTACCTTACACTTTCCTGACGTTTCCAATCACATGAATATTGGATAAGAAGCTGTTTTGGACAGCTTTCCATTCCTTTATGCCAAACACTCGGCAGACCTCCGTGCAACGTCCAGAACACGATGGGAGATGTTTTCTGTGCTCCCGCAGGTTTTCCTTGCCAGACAGAGTGGAAAAGCTTTCTGCTAGGATGTAGACCACAAAAGACGCTAAAGACGAAGGTACGATGCTCTCCGGAGCTTAGAGCCGCTGCCGGGCTTCTTTCGGCAGAAGCGGCGCTAAGAGAGCACTGTGAGCGGTACAATCGTCTTTGCGCGAAGAAGCCGCTTCTTCGGCTCCGGGAGCCGGAGAGAGCGGCAGCATCGGAAAGGTGAAGAAGGAAGCTGTACAACACTGGGATTGTGTGCGCAACTTGCCAACTGATAGAAAACAGTACCTTACACTTTCCTGACGTTTCCAATCACATGAATATTCGATAAGAAGTTGTTTTGGACAGCTTTTCTTTCCTTTATGCCAAACACTTGGCAGACCTCCGTGCAACGTCCAGAACACGATGGGAGATGTTTTCTGTGCTCCCGCAGGTTTTCCTTGCCAGACAGAGTGGAAAAGCTTTCTGCTAGGATGTAGACCACAAAAGACGCTAAAGACGAAGGTACGATGCTCTCCGGAGCTAAGAGCCGCTGCCGGGCTTCTTTCGGCAGAAGCGGCGCTAAGAGAGCACTGTGAGCGGTACAATCGTCTTTGCGCGAAGAAGCCGCTTCTTCGGCTCCGGGAGCCGGAGAGAGCGGCAGAATCGGAAAGGTGAAGAAGGAAGCTGTACAACACTGGGATTGTGTGCGCAGCTTGCCAACTGATAGAAAACAGTACCTTACACTTTCCTGACGTTTCCAATCACATGAATATTGGATAAGAAGCTGTTTTGGACAGCTTTTCTTTCCTTTATGCCAAACACTCGGCAGACCTCCGTGCAACGTCCAGAACACGATGGGAGATGTTTTCTGTGCTCCCGCAGGTTTTCCTTGCCAGACAGAGTGGAAAAGCTTTCTGCTAGGATGTAGACCACAAAAGACGCTAAAGACGAAGGTACGATGCTCTCCGGAGCTAAGAGCCGCTGCCGGGCTTCTTTCGGCAGAAGCGGCGCTAAGAGAGCACTGTGAGCGGTACAATCGTCTTTGCGCGAAGAAGCCGCTTCTTCGGCTCCGGGAGCCGGAGAGAGCGGCAGCATCGGAAAGGTGAAGAAGGAAGCTGTACAACACTGGGATTGTGTGCGCAGCTTGCCAACTGATAGAAAACAGTACCTTACACTTTCCTGACGTTTCCAATCACATGAATATTGGATAAGAAGCTGTTTTGGACAGCTTTTCTTTCCTTTATGCCAAACACTCGGCAGACCTCCGTGCAACGTCCAGAACACGATGGGAGATGTTTTCTGTGCTCCCGCAGGTTTTCCTTGCCAGACAGAGTGGAAAAGCTTTCTGCTAGGATGTAGACCACAAAAGACGCTAAAGACGAAGGTACGATGCTCTCAGGAGCTAAGAGCCGCTGCCGGGCTTCTTTCGGCAGAAGCGGCGCTAAGAGAGCACTGTGAGCGGTACAATCGTCTTTGCGCGAAGAAGCCGCTTCTTCGGCTCCGGGAGCCGGAGAGAGCGGCAGCATCGGAAAGGTGAAGAAGGAAGCTGTACAACACTGGGATTGTGTGCGCAGCTTGCCAACTGATAGAAAACAGTACCTTACACTTTCCTGACGTTTCCAATCACATGAATATTGGATAAGAAGCTGTTTTGGACAGCTTTTCTTTCCTTTATGCCAAACACTCGGCAGACCTCCGTGCAACGTTTAGAACACGATGGGAGATGTTTTCTGTGCTCCCGCAGGTTTTCCTTGCCAGACAGAGTGGAAAAGCTTTTTGCTCGGATGTAGACCACAAAAGACGCTAAAGACGAAGGTACGATGCTCTCCGGAGCTAAGAGCCGCTGCCGGGCTTCTTTCGGCAGAAGCGGCTCTAAGAGAGCACTGTGAGCGGTACAATCGTCTTTGCGCGAAGAAGCCGCTTCTTCGGCTCCGGGAGCCGGAGAGAGCGGCAGCATCGGAAAGGTGAAGAAGGAAGCTGTACAACACTGGGATTGTGTGCGCAGCTTGCCAACTGATAGAAAACAGTACCTTACACTTTCCTGACGTTTCCAATCACATGAATATTCGATAAGAAGCTGTTTTGGACAGCTTTTCTTTCCTTTATGCCAAACACTCGGCAGACCTCCGTGCAACGTCCAGAACACGATGGGAGATGTTTTCTGTGCTCCCGCAGGTTTTCCTTGCCAGACAGAGTGGAAAAGCTTTCTGCTCGCATGTAGACCACAAAAGACGCTAAAGACGAAGGTACGATGCTCTCCGGAGCTAAGAGCCGCTGCCGGGCTTCTTTCGGCAGAAGCGGCGCTAAGAGAGCACTGTGAGCGGTACAATCGTCTTTGCGCGAAGAAGCCGCTTCTTCGGCTCCGGGAGCCGGAGAGAGCGGCAGCATCGGAAAGGTGAAGAAGGAAGCTGTACAACACTGGGATTGTGTGCGCAGCTTGCCAACTGATAGAAAACAGTACCTTACACTTTCCTGACGTTTCCAATCACATGAATATTGGATAAGAAGCTGTTTTGGACAGCTTTTCTTTCCTTTATGCCAAACACTCGGCAGACCTCCGTGCAACGTCCAGAACACGATGGGAGATGTTTTCTGTGCTCGCGCAGGTTTTCCTTGCCAGACAGAGTGGAAAAGCTTTCTGCTAGGATGTAGACCACAAAAGACGCTAAAGACGAAGGTACGATGCTCTCCGGAGCTAAGAGCCGCTGCCGGGCTTCTTTCGGCAGAAGCGGCGCTAAGAGAGCACTGTGAGCGGTACAATCGTCTTTGCGCGAAGAAGCCGCTTCTTCGGCTCCGGGAGCCGGAGAGAGCGGCAGCATCGGAAAGGTGAAGAAGGAAGCTGTACAACACTGGGATTCTGTGCGCAACTTGCCAACTGATAGAAAACAGTACCTTACACTTTCCTGACGTTTCCAATCACATGAATATTCGATAAGAAGTTGTTTTGGACAGCTTTTCTTTCCTTTATGCCAAACACTTGGCAGACCTCCGTGCAACGTCCAGAACACGATGGGAGATGTTTTCTGTGCTCCCGCAGGTTTTCCTTGCCAGACAGAGTGGAAAAGCTTTCTGCTAGGATGTAGACCACAAAAGACGCTAAAGACGAAGGTACGATGCTCTCCGGAGCTAAGAGCCGCTGCGGGCTTCTTTCGGCAGAAGCGGCGCTAAGAGAGCACTGTGAGCGGTACAATCGTCTTTGCGCGAAGAAGCCGCTTCTTCGGCTCCGGGAGCCGGAGAGAGCGGCAGCATCGGAAAGGTGAAGAAGGAAGCTGTACAACACTGGGATTGTGTGCGCAGCTTGCCAACTGATAGAAAACAGTACCTTACACTTTCCTGACGTTTCCAATCACATGAATATTGGATAAGAAGCTGTTTTGGACAGCTTTCCATTCCTTTATGCCAAACACTCGGCAGACCTCCGTGCAACGTCCAGAACACGATGGGAGATGTTTTCTGTGCTCCCGCAGGTTTTCCTTGCCAGACAGAGTGGAAAAGCTTTCTGCTAGGATGTAGACCACAAAAGACGCTAAAGACGAAGGTACGATGCTCTCCGGAGCTTAGAGCCGCTGCCGGGCTTCTTTCGGCAGAAGCGGCGCTAAGAGAGCACTGTGAGCGGTACAATCGTCTTTGCGCGAAGAAGCCGCTTCTTCGGCTCCGGGAGCCGGAGAGAGCGGCAGCATCGGAAAGGTGAAGAAGGAAGCTGTACAACACTGGGATTGTGTGCGCAGCTTGCCAACTGATAGAAAACAGTACCTTACACTTTCCTGACGTTTCCAATCACATGAATATTGGATAAGAAGCTGTTTTGGACAGCTTTTCTTTCCTTTATGCCAAACACTCGGCAGACTTCCGTGCAACGTCCAGAACACGATGGGAGATGTTTTCTGTGCTCGCGCAGGTTTTCCTTGCCAGACAGAGTGGAAAAGCTTTCTGCTAGGATGTAGACCACAAAAGACGCTAAAGACGAAGGTACGATGCTCTCCGGAGCTAAGAGCCGCTGCCGGGCTTCTTTCGGCAGAAGCGGCGCTAAGAGAGCACTGTGAGCGGTACAATCGTCTTTGCGCGAAGAAGCCGCTTCTTCGGCTCCGGGAGCCGGAGAGAGCGGCAGCATCGGAAAGGTGAAGAAGGAAGCTGTACAACACTGGGATTGTGTGCGCAGCTTGCCAACTGATAGAAAACAGTACCTTACACTTTCCTGACGTTTCCAATCACATGAATATTGGATAAGAAGCTGTTTTGGACAGCTTTTCTTTTCTTTATGCCAAACACTCGGCAGACCTCGGTGCAACGTCCAGAACACGATGGGAGATGTTTTCTGTGCTCCCGCAGGTTTTCCTTGCCAGACAGAGTGGAAAAGCTTTCTGCTAGGATGTAGACCACAAAAGACGCTAAAGACGAAGGTACGATGCTCTCCGGAGCTAAGAGCCGCTGCCGGGCTTCTTTCGGCAGAAGCGGTGCTAAGAGAGCACTGTGAGCGGTACAATCGTCTTTGCGCGAAGAAGCCGCTTCTTCGGCTCCGGGAGCCGGAGAGAGCGGCAGCATCGGAAAGGTGAAGAAGGAAGCTGTACAACACTGGGATTGTGTGCGCAGCTTGCCAACTGATAGAAAACAGTACCTTACACTTTCCTGACGTTTCCAATCACATGAATATTGGATAAGAAGCTGTTTTGGACAGCTTTTCTTTCCTTTATGCCAAACACTCGGCAGACCTCCGTGCAACGTCCAGAACACGATGGGAGATGTTTTCTGTGCTCCCGCAGGTTTTCCTTGCCAGACAGAGTGGAAAAGCTTTCTGCTAGGATGTAGACCACAAAAGACGCTAAAGACGAAGGTACGATGCTCTCCGGAGCTAAGAGCCGCTGCCGGGCTTCTTTCGGCAGAAGCGGCGCTAAGAGAGCACTGTGAGCGGTACAATCGTCTTTGCGCGAAGAAGCCGCTTCTTCGGCTCCGGGAGCCGGAGAGAGCGGCAGCCATCGGAAAGGTGAAGAAGGAAGCTGTACAACACTGGGATTGTGTGCGCAGCTTGCCAACTGATAGAAAACAGTACCTTACACTTTCCTGACGTTTCCAATCACATGAATATTGGATAAGAAGCTGTTTTGGACAGCTTTTCTTTCCTTTATGCCAAACACTCGGCAGACCTCCGTGCAACGTCCAGAACACGATGGGAGATGTTTTCTGTGCTCCCGCAGGTTTTCCTTGCCAGACAGAGTGGAAAAGCTTTCTGCTAGGATGTAGACCACAAAAGACGCTAAAGACGAAGGTACGATGCTCTCAGGAGCTAAGAGCCGCTGCCGGGCTTCTTTCGGCAGAAGCGGCGCTAAGAGAGCACTGTGAGCGGTACAATCGTCTTTGCGCGAAGAAGCCGCTTCTTCGGCTCCGGGAGCCGGAGAGAGCGGCAGCATCGGAAAGGTGAAGAAGGAAGCTGTACAACACTGGGATTGTGTGCGCAGCTTGCCAACTGATAGAAAACAGTACCTTACCACTTTCCTGACGTTTCCAATCACATGAATATTGGATAAGAAGCTGTTTTGGACAGCTTTTCTTTCCTTTATGCCAAACACTCGGCAGACCTCCGTGCAACGTCCAGAACACGATGGGAGATGTTTTCTGTGCTCCCGCAGGTTTTCCTTGCCAGACAGAGTGGAAAAGCTTTCTGCTAGGATGTAGACCTCAAAAGACGCTAAAGACGAAGGTACGATGCTCTCCGGAGCTAAGAGCCGCTGCCGGGCTTCTTTCGGCAGAAGCGGCGCTAAGAGAGCACTGTGAGCGGTACAATCGTCTTTGCGCGAAGAAGCCGCTTCTTCGGCTCCGGGAGCCGGAGAGAGCGGCAGCATCGGAAAGGTGAAGAAGGAAGCTGTACAACACTGGGATTGTGTGCGCAGCTTGCCAACTGATAGAAAACAGTACCTTACACTTTCCTGACGTTTCCAATCACATGAATATTGGATAAGAAGCTGTTTTGGACAGCTTTTCTTTCCTTTATGCCAAACACTCGGCAGACCTCCGTGCAACGTCCAGAACACGATGGGAGATGTTTTCTGTGCTCCCGCAGGTTTTCCTTGCCAGACAGAGAGGAAAAGCTTTCTGCTAGGATGTAGACCACAAAAGACGCTAAAGACGAAGGTACGATGCTCTCCGGAGCTAAGAGCCGCTGCCGGGCTTCTTTCGGCAGAAGCGGCGCTA
Organism: Ammospiza caudacuta; assembly: GCF_027887145.1. Classification (NCBI taxonomy): domain Eukaryota; kingdom Metazoa; phylum Chordata; class Aves; order Passeriformes; family Passerellidae; genus Ammospiza; species Ammospiza caudacuta. Next base: position 58,802,806 of record NC_080593.1, on the reverse strand, counting down.
AGAGAGCACTGTGAGCGGTACAATCGTCTTTGCGCGAAGAAGCCGCTTCTTCGGCTCCGGGAGCCGGAGAGAGCGGCAGCATCGGAAAGGTGAAGAAGGAAGCTGTACAACACTGGGATTGTGTGCGCAACTTGCCAACTGATAGAAAACAGTACCTTACACTTTCCTGACGTTTCCAATCACATGAATATTCGATAAGAAGTTGTTTTGGACAGCTTTTCTTTCCTTTATGCCAAACACTTGGCAGACCTCCGTGCAACGTCCAGAACACGATGGGAGATGTTTTCTGTGCTCGCGCAGGTTTTCCTTGCCAGACAGAGTGGAAAAGCTTTCTGCTAGGATGTAGACCACAAAAGACGCTAAAGACGAAGGTACGATGCTCTCCGGAGCTAAGAGCCGCTGCCGGGCTTCTTTCGGCAGAAGCGGCGCTAAGAGAGCACTGTGAGCGGTACAATCGTCTTTGCGCGAAGAAGCCGCTTCTTCGGCTCCGGGAGCCGGAGAGAGCGGCAGCATCGGAAAGGTGAAGAAGGAAGCTGTACAACACTGGGATTGTGTGCGCAGCTTGCCAAATGATATAAAACAGTACCTTACACTTTCCTGACGTTTCCAATCACATGAATATTCGATTGGAAGCTGTTTTGGACAGCTTTCCATTCCTTTATGCCAAACACTCGGCAGACCTCCGTGCAACGTCCAGAACACGATGGGAGATGTTTTCTGTGCTCCCGCAGGTTTTCCTTGCCAGACAGAGTGGAAAAGCTTTCTGCTAGGATGTAGACCACAAAAGACGCTAAAGACGAAGGTACGATGCTCTCCGGAGCTTAGAGCCGCTGCCGGGCTTCTTTCGGCAGAAGCGGCGCTAAGAGAGCACTGTGAGCGGTACAATCGTCTTTGCGCGAAGAAGCCGCTTCTTCGGCTCCGGGAGCCGGAGAGAGCGGCAGCATCGGAAAGGTGAAGAAGGAAGCTGTACAACACTGGGATTGTGTGCGCAACTTGCCAACTGATAGAAAACAGTACCTTACACTTTCCTGACGTTTCCAATCACATGAATATTCGATAAGAAGTTGTTTTGGACAGCTTTTCTTTCCTTTATGCCAAACACTTGGCAGACCTCCGTGCAACGTCCAGAACACGATGGGAGATGTTTTCTGTGCTCCCGCAGGTTTTCCTTGCCAGACAGAGTGGAAAAGCTTTCTGCTAGGATGTAGACCACAAAAGACGCTAAAGACGAAGGTACGATGCTCTCAGGAGCTAAGAGCCGCTGCCGGGCTTCTTTCGGCAGAAGCGGCGCTAAGAGAGCACTGTGAGCGGTACAATCGTCTTTGCGCGAAGAAGCCGCTTCTTCGGCTCCGGGAGCCGGAGAGAGCGGCAGAATCGGAAAGGTGAAGAAGGAAGCTGTACAACACTGGGATTGTGTGCGCAGCTTGCCAACTGATAGAAAACAGTACCTTACACTTTCCTGACGTTTCCAATCACATGAATATTGGATAAGAAGCTGTTTTGGACAGCTTTTCTTTCCTTTATGCCAAACACTCGGCAGACCTCCGTGCAACGTCCAGAACACGATGGGAGATGTTTTCTGTGCTCCCGCAGGTTTTCCTTGCCAGACAGAGTGGAAAAGCTTTCTGCTAGGATGTAGACCACAAAAGACGCTAAAGACGAAGGTACGATGCTCTCAGGAGCTAAGAGCCGCTGCCGGGCTTCTTTCGGCAGAAGCGGCGCTAAGAGAGCACTGTGAGCGGTACAATCGTCTTTGCGCGAAGAAGCCGCTTCTTCGGCTCCGGGAGCCGGAGAGAGCGGCAGCATCGGAAAGGTGAAGAAGGAAGCTGTACAACACTGGGATTGTGTGCGCAGCTTGCCAACTGATAGAAAACAGTACCTTACACTTTCCTGACGTTTCCAATCACATGAATATTGGATAAGAAGCTGTTTTGGACAGCTTTTCTTTCCTTTATGCCAAACACTCGGCAGACCTCCGTGCAACGTCCAGAACACGATGGGAGATGTTTTCTGTGCTCCCGCAGGTTTTCCTTGCCAGACAGAGTGGAAAAGCTTTCTGCTAGGATGTAGACCACAAAAGACGCTAAAGACGAAGGTACGATGCTCTCAGGAGCTAAGAGCCGCTGCCGGGCTTCTTTCGGCAGAAGCGGCGCTAAGAGAGCACTGTGAGCGGTACAATCGTCTTTGCGCGAAGAAGCCGCTTCTTCGGCTCCGGGAGCCGGAGAGAGCGGCAGCATCGGAAAGGTGAAGAAGGAAGCTGTACAACACTGGGATTGTGTGCGCAGCTTGCCAACTGATAGAAAACAGTACCTTACACTTTCCTGACGTTTCCAATCACATGAATATTGGATAAGAAGCTGTTTTGGACAGCTTTTCTTTCCTTTATGCCAAACACTCGGCAGACCTCCGTGCAACGTTTAGAACACGATGGGAGATGTTTTCTGTGCTCCCGCAGGTTTTCCTTGCCAGACAGAGTGGAAAAGCTTTTTGCTCGGATGTAGACCACAAAAGACGCTAAAGACGAAGGTACAATGCTCTCCGGAGCTAAGAGCCGCTGCCGGGCTTCTTTCGGCAGAAGCGGTGCTAAGAGAGCACTGTGAGCGGTACAATCGTCTTTGCGCGAAGAAGCCGCTTCTTCGGCTCCGGGAGCCGGAGAGAGCGGCAGCATCGGAAAGGTGAAGAAGGAAGCTGTACAACACTGGGATTGTGTGCGCAGCTTGCCAACTGATAGAAAACAGTACCTTACACTTTCCTGACGTTTCCAATCACATGAATATTGGATAAGAAGCTGTTTTGGACAGCTTTTCTTTCCTTTATGCCAAACACTCGGCAGACCTCCGTGCAACGTTTAGAACACGATGGGAGATGTTTTCTGTGCTCCTGCAGGTTTTCCTTGCCAGATAGAGTGGAAAAGCTTTCTGCTAGGATGTAGACAACAATAGACGCTAAAGACGAAGGTACGATGCTCTCCGGAGCTAAGAGCCGCTGCCGGGCTTCTTTCGGCAGAAGCGGCTCTAAGAGAGCACTGTGAGCGGTACAATCGTCTTTGCGCGAAGAAGCCGCTTCTTCGGCTCCGGGAGCCGGAGAGAGCGGCAGCATCGGAAAGGTGAAGAAGGAAGCTGTACAACACTGGGATTGTGTGCGCAGCTTGCCAACTGATAGAAAACAGTACCTTACACTTTCCTGACGTTTCCAATCACATGAATATTGGATAAGAAGCTGTTTTGGACAGCTTTTCTTTCCTTTATGCCAAACACTCGGCAGACCTCCGTGCAACGTCCAGAACACGATGGGAGATGTTTTCTGTGCTCCCGCAGGTTTTCCTTGCCAGACAGAGTGGAAAAGCTTTCTGCTAGGATGTAGACCACAAAAGACGCTAAAGACGAAGGTACGATGCTCTCCGGAGCTAAGAGCCGCTGCCGGGCTTCTTTCGGCAGAAGCGGCGCTAAGAGAGCACTGTGAGCGGTACAATCGTCTTTGCGCGAAGAAGCCGCTTCTTCGGCTCCGGGAGCCGGAGAGAGCGGCAGCATCGGAAAGGTGAAGAAGGAAGCTGTACAACACTGGGATTGTGTGCGCAGCTTGCCAACTGATAGAAAACAGTACCTTACCACTTTCCTGACGTTTCCAATCACATGAATATTGGATAAGAAGCTGTTTTGGACAGCTTTTCTTTCCTTTATGCCAAACACTCGGCAGACCTCCGTGCAACGTCCAGAACACGATGGGAGATGTTTTCTGTGCTCCCGCAGGTTTTCCTTGCCAGACAGAGTGGAAAAGCTTTCTGCTAGGATGTAGACCTCAAAAGACGCTAAAGACGAAGGTACGATGCTCTCCGGAGCTAAGAGCCGCTGCCGGGCTTCTTTCGGCAGAAGCGGCGCTAAGAGAGCACTGTGAGCGGTACAATCGTCTTTGCGCGAAGAAGCCGCTTCTTCGGCTCCGGGAGCCGGAGAGAGCGGCAGCATCGGAAAGGTGAAGAAGGAAGCTGTACAACACTGGGATTGTGTGCGCAGCTTGCCAACTGATAGAAAACAGTACCTTACACTTTCCTGACGTTTCCAATCACATGAATATTGGATAAGAAGCTGTTTTGGACAGCTTTTCTTTCCTTTATGCCAAACACTCGGCAGACCTCCGTGCAACGTCCAGAACACGATGGGAGATGTTTTCTGTGCTCCCGCAGGTTTTCCTTGCCAGACAGAGAGGAAAAGCTTTCTGCTAGGATGTAGACCACAAAAGACGCTAAAGACGAAGGTACGATGCTCTCCGGAGCTAAGAGCCGCTGCCGGGCTTCTTTCGGCAGAAGCGGCGCTAAGAGAGCACTGTGAGCGGTACAATCGTCTTTGCGCGAAGAAGCCGCTTCTTCGGCTCCGGGAGCCGGAGAGAGCGGCAGCATCGGAAAGGTGAAGAAGGAAGCTGTACAACACTGGGATTGTGTGCGCAACTTGCCAACTGATAGAAAACAGTACCTTACACTTTCCTGACGTTTCCAATCACATGAATATTCGATAAGAAGTTGTTTTGGACAGCTTTTCTTTCCTTTATGCCAAACACTTGGCAGACCTCCGTGCAACGTCCAGAACACGATGGGAGATGTTTTCTGTGCTCGCGCAGGTTTTCCTTGCCAGACAGAGTGGAAAAGCTTTCTGCTAGGATGTAGACCACAAAAGACGCTAAAGACGAAGGTACGATGCTCTCCGGAGCTAAGAGCCGCTGCCGGGCTTCTTTCGGCAGAAGCGGCGCTAAGAGAGCACTGTGAGCGGTACAATCGTCTTTGCGCGAAGAAGCCGCTTCTTCGGCTCCGGGAGCCGGAGAGAGCGGCAGCATCGGAAAGGTGAAGAAGGAAGCTGTACAACACTGGGATTGTGTGCGCAGCTTGCCAAATGATATAAAACAGTACCTTACACTTTCCTGACGTTTCCAATCACATGAATATTCGATTGGAAGCTGTTTTGGACAGCTTTCCATTCCTTTATGCCAAACACTCGGCAGACCTCCGTGCAACGTCCAGAACACGATGGGAGATGTTTTCTGTGCTCCCGCAGGTTTTCCTTGCCAGACAGAGTGGAAAAGCTTTCTGCTAGGATGTAGACCACAAAAGACGCTAAAGACGAAGGTACGATGCTCTCCGGAGCTTAGAGCCGCTGCCGGGCTTCTTTCGGCAGAAGCGGCGCTAAGAGAGCACTGTGAGCGGTACAATCGTCTTTGCGCGAAGAAGCCGCTTCTTCGGCTCCGGGAGCCGGAGAGAGCGGCAGCATCGGAAAGGTGAAGAAGGAAGCTGTACAACACTGGGATTGTGTGCGCAACTTGCCAACTGATAGAAAACAGTACCTTACACTTTCCTGACGTTTCCAATCACATGAATATTCGATAAGAAGTTGTTTTGGACAGCTTTTCTTTCCTTTATGCCAAACACTTGGCAGACCTCCGTGCAACGTCCAGAACACGATGGGAGATGTTTTCTGTGCTCCCGCAGGTTTTCCTTGCCAGACAGAGTGGAAAAGCTTTCTGCTAGGATGTAGACCACAAAAGACGCTAAAGACGAAGGTACGATGCTCTCAGGAGCTAAGAGCCGCTGCCGGGCTTCTTTCGGCAGAAGCGGCGCTAAGAGAGCACTGTGAGCGGTACAATCGTCTTTGCGCGAAGAAGCCGCTTCTTCGGCTCCGGGAGCCGGAGAGAGCGGCAGAATCGGAAAGGTGAAGAAGGAAGCTGTACAACACTGGGATTGTGTGCGCAGCTTGCCAACTGATAGAAAACAGTACCTTACACTTTCCTGACGTTTCCAATCACATGAATATTGGATAAGAAGCTGTTTTGGACAGCTTTTCTTTCCTTTATGCCAAACACTCGGCAGACCTCCGTGCAACGTCCAGAACACGATGGGAGATGTTTTCTGTGCTCCCGCAGGTTTTCCTTGCCAGACAGAGTGGAAAAGCTTTCTGCTAGGATGTAGACCACAAAAGACGCTAAAGACGAAGGTACGATGCTCTCAGGAGCTAAGAGCCGCTGCCGGGCTTCTTTCGGCAGAAGCGGCGCTAAGAGAGCACTGTGAGCGGTACAATCGTCTTTGCGCGAAGAAGCCGCTTCTTCGGCTCCGGGAGCCGGAGAGAGCGGCAGCATCGGAAAGGTGAAGAAGGAAGCTGTACAACACTGGGATTGTGTGCGCAGCTTGCCAACTGATAGAAAACAGTACCTTACACTTTCCTGACGTTTCCAATCACATGAATATTGGATAAGAAGCTGTTTTGGACAGCTTTTCTTTCCTTTATGCCAAACACTCGGCAGACCTCCGTGCAACGTCCAGAACACGATGGGAGATGTTTTCTGTGCTCCCGCAGGTTTTCCTTGCCAGACAGAGTGGAAAAGCTTTCTGCTAGGATGTAGACCACAAAAGACGCTAAAGACGAAGGTACGATGCTCTCAGGAGCTAAGAGCCGCTGCCGGGCTTCTTTCGGCAGAAGCGGCGCTAAGAGAGCACTGTGAGCGGTACAATCGTCTTTGCGCGAAGAAGCCGCTTCTTCGGCTCCGGGAGCCGGAGAGAGCGGCAGCATCGGAAAGGTGAAGAAGGAAGCTGTACAACACTGGGATTGTGTGCGCAGCTTGCCAACTGATAGAAAACAGTACCTTACACTTTCCTGACGTTTCCAATCACATGAATATTGGATAAGAAGCTGTTTTGGACAGCTTTTCTTTCCTTTATGCCAAACACTCGGCAGACCTCCGTGCAACGTTTAGAACACGATGGGAGATGTTTTCTGTGCTCCCGCAGGTTTTCCTTGCCAGACAGAGTGGAAAAGCTTTTTGCTCGGATGTAGACCACAAAAGACGCTAAAGACGAAGGTACAATGCTCTCCGGAGCTAAGAGCCGCTGCCGGGCTTCTTTCGGCAGAAGCGGTGCTAAGAGAGCACTGTGAGCGGTACAATCGTCTTTGCGCGAAGAAGCCGCTTCTTCGGCTCCGGGAGCCGGAGAGAGCGGCAGCATCGGAAAGGTGAAGAAGGAAGCTGTACAACACTGGGATTGTGTGCGCAGCTTGCCAACTGATAGAAAACAGTACCTTACACTTTCCTGACGTTTCCAATCACATGAATATTGGATAAGAAGCTGTTTTGGACAGCTTTTCTTTCCTTTATGCCAAACACTCGGCAGACCTCCGTGCAACGTTTAGAACACGATGGGAGATGTTTTCTGTGCTCCTGCAGGTTTTCCTTGCCAGATAGAGTGGAAAAGCTTTCTGCTAGGATGTAGACAACAATAGACGCTAAAGACGAAGGTACGATGCTCTCCGGAGCTAAGAGCCGCTGCCGGGCTTCTTTCGGCAGAAGCGGCTCTAAGAGAGCACTGTGAGCGGTACAATCGTCTTTGCGCGAAGAAGCCGCTTCTTCGGCTCCGGGAGCCGGAGAGAGCGGCAGCATCGGAAAGGTGAAGAAGGAAGCTGTACAACACTGGGATTGTGTGCGCAGCTTGCCAACTGATAGAAAACAGTACCTTACACTTTCCTGACGTTTCCAATCACATGAATATTGGATAAGAAGCTGTTTTGGACAGCTTTTCTTTCCTTTATGCCAAACACTCGGCAGACCTCCGTGCAACGTCCAGAACACGATGGGAGATGTTTTCTGTGCTCCCGCAGGTTTTCCTTGCCAGACAGAGTGGAAAAGCTTTCTGCTAGGATGTAGACCACAAAAGACGCTAAAGACGAAGGTACGATGCTCTCCGGAGCTAAGAGCCGCTGCCGGGCTTCTTTCGGCAGAAGCGGCGCTAAGAGAGCACTGTGAGCGGTACAATCGTCTTTGCGCGAAGAAGCCGCTTCTTCGGCTCCGGGAGCCGGAGAGAGCGGCAGCATCGGAAAGGTGAAGAAGGAAGCTGTACAACACTGGGATTGTGTGCGCAGCTTGCCAACTGATAGAAAACAGTACCTTACACTTTCCTGACGTTTCCAATCACATGAATATTGGATAAGAAGCTGTTTTGGACAGCTTTTCTTTCCTTTATGCCAAACACTTGGCAGACCTCCGTGCAACGTCCAGAGCACGATGGGAGATGTTTTCTGTGCTCCCGCAGGTTTTCCTTGCCAGACAGAGTGGAAAAGCTTTCTGCTAGGATGTAGACCACAAAAGACGCTAAAGACGAAGGTACGATGCTCTCAGGAGCTAAGAGCCGCTGCCGGGCTTCTTTCGGCAGAAGCGGCGCTAAGAGAGCACTGTGAGCGGTACAATCGTCTTTGCGCGAAGAAGCCGCTTCTTCGGCTCCGGGAGCCGGAGAGAGCGGCAGCATCGGAAAGGTGAAGAAGGAAGCTGTACAACACTGGGATTGTGTGCGCAGCTTGCCAACTGATAGAAAACAGTACCTTACACTTTCCTGACGTTTCCAATCACATGAATATTCGATAAGAAGCTGTTTTGGACAGCTTTTCTTTCCTTTATGCCAAACACTCGGCAGACCTCCGTGCAACGTCCAGAACACGATGGGAGATGTTTTCTGTGCTCGCGCAGGTTTTCCTTGCCAGACAGAGTGGAAAAGCTTTCTGCTAGGATGTAGACCACAAAAGACGCTAAAGACGAAGGTACGATGCTCTCCGGAGCTAAGAGCCGCTGCCGGGCTTCTTTCGGCAGAAGCGGCGCTAAGAGAGCACTGTGAGCGGTACAATCGTCTTTGCGCGAAGAAGCCGCTTCTTCGGCTCCGGGAGCCGGAGAGAGCGGCAGCATCGGAAAGGTGAAGAAGGAAGCTGTACAACACTGGGATTGTGTGCGCAGCTTGCCAACTGATAGAAAACAGTACCTTACACTTTCCTGACGTTTCCAATCACATGAATATTGGAAAAGAAGCTGTTTTGGACAACTTTTCTTTCCTTTATGCCAAACACTCGGCAGACCTCCGTGCAACGTCCAGAACACGATGGGAGATGTTTTCTGTGCTCGCGCAGGTTTTCCTTGCCAGACAGAGTGGAAAAGCTTTCTGCTAGGATGTAGACCACAAAAGACGCTAAAGACGAAGGTACGATGCTCTCCGGAGCTAAGAGCCGCTGCCGGGCTTCTTTCGGCAGAAGCGGCGCTAAGAGAGCACTGTGAGCGGTACAATCGTCTTTGCGCGAAGAAGCCGCTTCTTCGGCTCCGGGAGCCGGAGAGAGCGGCAGCATCGGAAAGGTGAAGAAGGAAGCTGTACAACACTGGGATTGTGTGCGCAACTTGCCAACTGATAGAAAACAGTACCTTACACTTTCCTGACGTTTCCAATCACATGAATATTCGATAAGAAGTTGTTTTGGACAGCTTTTCTTTCCTTTATGCCAAACACTTGGCAGACCTCCGTGCAACGTCCAGAACACGATGGGAGATGTTTTCTGTGCTCCCGCAGGTTTTCCTTGCCAGACAGAGTGGAAAAGCTTTCTGCTAGGATGTAGACCACAAAAGACGCTAAAGACGAAGGTACGATGCTCTCCGGAGCTAAGAGCCGCTGCCGGGCTTCTTTCGGCAGAAGCGGCGCTAAGAGAGCACTGTGAGCGGTACAATCGTCTTTGCGCGAAGAAGCCGCTTCTTCGGCTCCGGGAGCCGGAGAGAGCGGCAGCATCGGAAAGGTGAAGAAGGAAGCTGTACAACACTGGGATTGTGTGCGCAGCTTGCCAAATGATATAAAACAGTACCTTACACTTTCCTGACGTTTCCAATCACATGAATATTGGATAAGAAGCTGTTTTGGACAGCTTTCCATTCCTTTATGCCAAACACTCGGCAGACCTCCGTGCAACGTCCAGAACACGATGGGAGATGTTTTCTGTGCTCCCGCAGGTTTTCCTTGCCAGACAGAGTGGAAAAGCTTTCTGCTAGGATGTAGACCACAAAAGACGCTAAAGACGAAGGTACGATGCTCTCCGGAGCTTAGAGCCGCTGCCGGGCTTCTTTCGGCAGAAGCGGCGCTAAGAGAGCACTGTGAGCGGTACAATCGTCTTTGCGCGAAGAAGCCGCTTCTTCGGCTCCGGGAGCCGGAGAGAGCGGCAGCATCGGAAAGGTGAAGAAGGAAGCTGTACAACACTGGGATTGTGTGCGCAGCTTGCCAACTGATAGAAAACAGTACCTTACACTTTCCTGACGTTTCCAATCACATGAATATTGGATAAGAAGCTGTTTTGGACAGCTTTTCTTTCCTTTATGCCAAACACTCGGCAGACTTCCGTGCAACGTCCAGAACACGATGGGAGATGTTTTCTGTGCTCGCGCAGGTTTTCCTTGCCAGACAGAGTGGAAAAGCTTTCTGCTAGGATGTAGACCACAAAAGACGCTAAAGACGAAGGTACGATGCTCTCAGGAGCTAAGAGCCGCTGCCGGGCTTCTTTCGGCAGAAGCGGCGCTAAGAGTGCACTGTGAGCGGTACAATCGTCTTTGCGCGAAGAAGCCGCTTCTTCGGCTCCGGGAGCCGGAGAGAGCGGCAGCATCGGAAAGGTGAAGAAGGAAGCTGTACAACACTGGGATTGTGTGCGCAGCTTGCCAACTGATAGAAAACAGTACCTTACACTTTCCTGACGTTTCCAATCACATGAATATTGGATAAGAAGCTGTTTTGGACAGCTTTTCTTTTCTTTATGCCAAACACTCGGCAGACCTCCGTGCAACGTCCAGAACACGATGGGAGATGTTTTCTGTGCTCCCGCAGGTTTTCCTTGCCAGACAGAGTGGAAAAGCTTTCTGCTAGGATGTAGACCACAAAAGACGCTAAAGACGAAGGTACGATGCTCTCCGGAGCTAAGAGCCGCTGCCGGGCTTCTTTCGGCAGAAGCGGCGCTAAGAGAGCACTGTGAGCGGTACAATCGTCTTTGCGCGAAGAAGCCGCTTCTTCGGCTCCGGGAGCCGGAGAGAGCGGCAGCATCGGAAAGGTGAAAAAGGAAGCTGTACAACACTGGGATTGTGTGCGCAGCTTGCCAACTGATAGAAAACAGTACCTTACACTTTCCTGACGTTTCCAATCACATGAATATTGGATAAGAAGCTGTTTTGGACAGCTTTTCTTTCCTTTATGCCAAACACTCGGCAGACCTCCGTGCAACGTCCAGAACACGATGGGAGATGTTTTCTGTGCTCGCGCAGGTTTTCCTTGCCAGACAGAGTGGAAAAGCTTTCTGCTAGGATGTAGACCACAAAAGACGCTAAAGACGAAGGTACGATGCTCTCCGGAGCTAAGAGCCGCTGCCGGGCTTCTTTCGGCAGAAGCGGCGCTAAGAGAGCACTGTGAGCGGTACAATCGTCTTTGCGCGAAGAAGCCGCTTCTTCGGCTCCGGGAGCCGGAGAGAGCGGCAGCATCGGAAAGGTGAAGAAGGAAGCTGTACAACACTGGGATTGTGTGCGCAGCTTGCCAACTGATAGAAAACAGTACCTTACACTTTCCTGACGTTTCCAATCACATGAATATTGGATAAGAAGCTGTTTTGGACAGCTTTTCTTTCCTTTATGCCAAACACTCGGCAGACCTCCGTGCAACGTCCAGAACACGATGGGAGATGTTTTCTGTGCTCCCGCAGGTTTTCCTTGCCAGACAGAGTGGAAAAGCTTTCTGCTAGGATGTAGACCACAAAAGACGCTAAAGACGAAGGTACGATGCTCTCAGGAGCTAAGAGCCGCTGCCGGGCTTCTTTCGGCAGAAGCGGCGCTAAGAGAGCACTGTGAGCGGTACAATCGTCTTTGCGCGAAGAAGCCGCTTCTTCGGCTCCGGGAGCCGGAGAGAGCGGCAGCATCGGAAAGGTGAAGAAGGAAGCTGTACAACACTGGGATTGTGTGCGCAGCTTGCCAACTGATAGAAAACAGTACCTTACCACTTTCCTGACGTTTCCAATCACATGAATATTGGATAAGAAGCTGTTTTGGACAGCTTTTCTTTCCTTTATGCCAAACACTCGGCAGACCTCCGTGCAACGTCCAGAACACGATGGGAGATGTTTTCTGTGCTCGCGCAGGTTTTCCTTGCCAGACAGAGTGGAAAAGCTTTCTGCTAGGATGTAGACCTCAAAAGACGCTAAAGACGAAGGTACGATGCTCTCCGGAGCTAAGAGCCGCTGCCGGGCTTCTTTCGGCAGAAGCGGCGCTAAGAGAGCACTGTGAGCGGTACAATCGTCTTTGCGCGAAGAAGCCGCTTCTTCGGCTCCGGGAGCCGGAGAGAGCGGCAGCATCGGAAAGGTGAAGAAGGAAGCTGTACAACACTGGGATTGTGTGCGCAGCTTGCCAACTGATAGAAAACAGTACCTTACACTTTCCTGACGTTTCCAATCACATGAATATTGGATAAGAAGCTGTTTTGGACAGCTTTTCTTTCCTTTATGCCAAACACTCGGCAGACCTCCGTGCAACGTCCAGAACACGATGGGAGATGTTTTCTGTGCTCCCGCAGGTTTTCCTTGCCAGACAGAGTGGAAAAGCTTTCTGCTAGGATGTAGACCACAAAAGACGCTAAAGACGAAGGTACGATGCTCTCCGGAGCTAAGAGCCGCTGCCGGGCTTCTTTCGGCAGAAGCGGCGCTAAGAGAGCACTGTGAGCGGTACAATCGTCTTTGCGCGAAGAAGCCGCTTCTTCGGCTCCGGGAGCCGGAGAGAGCGGCAGCATCGGAAAGGTGAAGAAGGAAGCTGTACAACACTGGGATTGTGTGCGCAACTTGCCAACTGATAGAAAACAGTACCTTACACTTTCCTGACGTTTCCAATCACATGAATATTCGATAAGAAGTTGTTTTGGACAGCTTTTCTTTCCTTTATGCCAAACACTTGGCAGACCTCCGTGCAACGTCCAGAACACGATGGGAGATGTTTTCTGTGCTCCCGCAGGTTTTCCTTGCCAGACAGAGTGGAAAAGCTTTCTGCTAGGATGTAGACCACAAAAGACGCTAAAGACGAAGGTACGATGCTCTCAGGAGCTAAGAGCCGCTGCCGGGCTTCTTTCGGCAGAAGCGGCGCTAAGAGAGCACTGTGAGCGGTACAATCGTCTTTGCGCGAAGAAGCCGCTTCTTCGGCTCCGGGAGCCGGAGAGAGCGGCAGAATCGGAAAGGTGAAGAAGGAAGCTGTACAACACTGGGATTGTGTGCGCAGCTTGCCAACTGATAGAAAACAGTACCTTACACTTTCCTGACGTTTCCAATCACATGAATATTGGATAAGAAGCTGTTTTGGACAGCTTTTCTTTCCTTTATGCCAAACACTCGGCAGACCTCCGTGCAACGTCCAGAACACGATGGGAGATGTTTTCTGTGCTCCCGCAGGTTTTCCTTGCCAGACAGAGTGGAAAAGCTTTCTGCTAGGATGTAGACCACAAAAGACGCTAAAGACGAAGGTACGATGCTCTCCGGAGCTAAGAGCCGCTGCCGGGCTTCTTTCGGCAGAAGCGGCGCTAAGAGAGCACTGTGAGCGGTACAATCGTCTTTGCGCGAAGAAGCCGCTTCTTCGGCTCCGGGAGCCGGAGAGAGCGGCAGCATCGGAAAGGTGAAGAAGGAAGCTGTACAACACTGGGATTGTGTGCGCAGCTTGCCAACTGATAGAAAACAGTACCTTACACTTTCCTGACGTTTCCAATCACATGAATATTGGATAAGAAGCTGTTTTGGACAGCTTTTCTTTCCTTTATGCCAAACACTCGGCAGACCTCCGTGCAACGTCCAGAACACGATGGGAGATGTTTTCTGTGCTCCCGCAGGTTTTCCTTGCCAGACAGAGTGGAAAAGCTTTCTGCTAGGATGTAGACCACAAAAGACGCTAAAGACGAAGGTACGATGCTCTCCGGAGCTAAGAGCCGCTGCCGGGCTTCTTTCGGCAGAAGCGGCGCTAAGAGAGCACTGTGAGCGGTACAATCGTCTTTGCGCGAAGAAGCCGCTTCTTCGGCTCCGGGAGCCGGAGAGAGCGGCAGCATCGGAAAGGTGAAGAAGGAAGCTGTACAACACTGGGATTGTGTGCGCAGCTTGCCAACTGATAGAAAACAGTACCTTACACTTTCCTGACGTTTCCAATCACATGAATATTGGATAAGAAGCTGTTTTGGACAGCTTTTCTTTCCTTTATGCCAAACACTCGGCAGACCTCCGTGCAACGTCCAGAACACGATGGGAGATGTTTTCTGTGCTCCCGCAGGTTTTCCTTGCCAGACAGAGTGGAAAAGCTTTCTGCTAGGATGTAGACCACAAAAGACGCTAAAGACGAAGGTACGATGCTCTCCGGAGCTAAGAGCCGCTGCCGGGCTTCTTTCGGCAGAAGCGGCGCTAAGAGAGCACTGTGAGCGGTACAATCGTCTTTGCGCGAAGAAGCCGCTTCTTCGGCTCCGGGAGCCGGAGAGAGCGGCAGCATCGGAAAGGTGAAGAAGGAAGCTGTACAACACTGGGATTGTGTGCGCAGCTTGCCAACTGATAGAAAACAGTACCTTACACTTTCCTGACGTTTCCAATCACATGAATATTCGATTGGAAGCTGTTTTGGACAGCTTTTCTTTCCTTTATGCCAAACACTCGGCAGACCTCCGTGCAACGTCCAGAACACGATGGGAGATGTTTTCTGTGCTCCCGCAGGTTTTCCTTGCCAGACAGAGTGGAAAAGCTTTCTGCTAGGATGTAGACCACAAAAGACGCTAAAGACGAAGGTACGATGCTCTCCGGAGCTAAGAGCCGCTGCCGGGCTTCTTTCGGCAGAAGCGGCGCTAAGAGAGCACTGTGAGCGGTACAATCGTCTTTGCGCGAAGAAGCCGCTTCTTCGGCTCCGGGAGCCGGAGAGAGCGGCAGCATCGGAAAGGTGAAGAAGGAAGCTGTACAACACTGGGATTGTGTGCGCAGCTTGCCAACTGATAGAAAACAGTACCTTACACTTTCCTGACGTTTCCAATCACATGAATATTGGATAAGAAGCTGTTTTGGACAGCTTTTCTTTCGTTTATGCCAAACACTCGGCAGACCTCCGTGCAACGTCCAGAACACGATGGGAGATGTTTTCTGTGCTCGCGCAGGTTTTCCTTGCCAGACAGAGTGGAAAAGCTTTCTGCTAGGATGTAGACCACAAAAGACGCTAAAGACGAAGGTACGATGCTCTCCGGAGCTAAGAGCCGCTGCCGGGCTTCTTTCGGCAGAAGCGGCGCTAAGAGAGCACTGTGAGCGGTACAATCGTCTTTGCGCGAAGAAGCCGCTTCTTCGGCTCCGGGAGCCGGAGAGAGCGGCAGCATCGGAAAGGTGAAGAAGGAAGCTGTACAACACTGGGATTGTGTGCGCAGCTTGCCAACTGATAGAAAACAGTACCTTACACTTTCCTGACGTTTCCAATCACATGAATATTCGATTGGAAGCTGTTTTGGACAGCTTTTCTTTCCTTTATGCCAAACACTCGGCAGACCTCCGTGCAACGTCCAGAACACGATGGGAGATGTTTTCTGTGCTCCCGCAGGTTTTCCTTGCCAGACAGAGTGGAAAAGCTTTCTGCTAGGATGTAGACCACAAAAGACGCTAAAGACGAAGGTACGATGCTCTCCGGAGCTAAGAGCCGCTGCCGGGCTTCTTTCGGCAGAAGCGGCGCTAAGAGAGCACTGTGAGCGGTACAATCGTCTTTGCGCGAAGAAGCCGCTTCTTCGGCTCCGGGAGCCGGAGAGAGCGGCAGCATCGGAAAGGTGAAGAAGGAAGCTGTACAACACTGGGATTGTGTGCGCAGCTTGCCAACTGATAGAAAACAGTACCTTACACTTTCCTGACGTTTCCAATCACATGAATATTCGATTGGAAGCTGTTTTGGACAGCTTTTCTTTCCTTTATGCCAAACACTCGGCAGACCTCCGTGCAACGTCCAGAACACGATGGGAGATGTTTTCTGTGCTCCCGCAGGTTTTCCTTGCCAGACAGAGTGGAAAAGCTTTCTGCTAGGATGTAGACCACAAAAGACGCTAAAGACGAAGGTACGATGCTCTCCGGAGCTAAGAGCCGCTGCCGGGCTTCTTTCGGCAGAAGCGGCACTAGGAGAGCACTGTGAGCGGTACAATCGTCTTTGCGCGAAGAAGGCGCTTCTTCGGCTCCGGGAGCCGGAGAGAGCGGCAGCATCGGAAAGGTGAAGAAGGAAGCTGTACAACACTGGGATTGTGTGCGCAGCTTGCCAACTGATAGAAAACAGTACCTTACACTTTCCTGACGTTTCCAATCACATGAATATTGGATAAGAAGCTGTTTTGGACAGCTTTTCTTTCCTTTATGCCAAACACTCGGCAGACCTCCGTGCAACGTTTAGAACACGATGGGAGATGTTTTCTGTGCTCCCGCAGGTTTTCCTTGCCAGACAGAGTGGAAAAGCTTTTTGCTCGGATGTAGACCACAAAAGACGCTAAAGACGAAGGTACGATGCTCTCCGGAGCTAAGAGCCGCTGCCGGGCTTCTTTCGGCAGAAGCGGCTCTAAGAGAGCACTGTGAGCGGTACAATCGTCTTTGCGCGAAGAAGCCGCTTCTTCGGCTCCGGGAGCCGGAGAGAGCGGCAGCATCGGAAAGGTGAAGAAGGAAGCTGTACAACACTGGGATTGTGTGCGCAGCTTGCCAACTGATAGAAAACAGTACCTTACACTTTCCTGACGTTTCCAATCACATGAATATTCGATAAGAAGCTGTTTTGGACAGCTTTTCTTTCCTTTATGCCAAACACTCGGCAGACCTCCGTGCAACGTCCAGAACACGATGGGAGATGTTTTCTGTGCTCCCGCAGGTTTTCCTTGCCAGACAGAGTGGAAAAGCTTTCTGCTCGCATGTAGACCACAAAAGACGCTAAAGACGAAGGTACGATGCTCTCCGGAGCTAAGAGCCGCTGCCGGGCTTCTTTCGGCAGAAGCGGCGCTAAGAGAGCACTGTGAGCGGTACAATCGTCTTTGCGCGAAGAAGCCGCTTCTTCGGCTCCGGGAGCCGGAGAGAGCGGCAGCATCGGAAAGGTGAAGAAGGAAGCTGTACAACACTGGGATTGTGTGCGCAGCTTGCCAACTGATAGAAAACAGTACCTTACACTTTCCTGACGTTTCCAATCACATGAATATTGGATAAGAAGCTGTTTTGGACAGCTTTTCTTTCCTTTATGCCAAACACTCGGCAGACCTCCGTGCAACGTCCAGAACACGATGGGAGATGTTTTCTGTGCTCGCGCAGGTTTTCCTTGCCAGACAGAGTGGAAAAGCTTTCTGCTAGGATGTAGACCACAAAAGACGCTAAAGACGAAGGTACGATGCTCTCCGGAGCTAAGAGCCGCTGCCGGGCTTCTTTCGGCAGAAGCGGCGCTAAGAGAGCACTGTGAGCGGTACAATCGTCTTTGCGCGAAGAAGCCGCTTCTTCGGCTCCGGGAGCCGGAGAGAGCGGCAGCATCGGAAAGGTGAAGAAGGAAGCTGTACAACACTGGGATTGTGTGCGCAGCTTGCCAACTGATAGAAAACAGTACCTTACACTTTCCTGACGTTTCCAATCACATGAATATTGGATAAGAAGCTGTTTTGGACAGCTTTCCATTCCTTTATGCCAAACACTCGGCAGACCTCCGTGCAACGTCCAGAACACGATGGGAGATGTTTTCTGTGCTCCCGCAGGTTTTCCTTGCCAGACAGAGTGGAAAAGCTTTCTGCTAGGATGTAGACCACAAAAGACGCTAAAGACGAAGGTACGATGCTCTCCGGAGCTTAGAGCCGCTGCCGGGCTTCTTTCGGCAGAAGCGGCGCTAAGAGAGCACTGTGAGCGGTACAATCGTCTTTGCGCGAAGAAGCCGCTTCTTCGGCTCCGGGAGCCGGAGAGAGCGGCAGCATCGGAAAGGTGAAGAAGGAAGCTGTACAACACTGGGATTGTGTGCGCAGCTTGCCAACTGATAGAAAACAGTACCTTACACTTTCCTGACGTTTCCAATCACATGAATATTGGATAAGAAGCTGTTTTGGACAGCTTTTCTTTCCTTTATGCCAAACACTCGGCAGACTTCCGTGCAACGTCCAGAACACGATGGGAGATGTTTTCTGTGCTCGCGCAGGTTTTCCTTGCCAGACAGAGTGGAAAAGCTTTCTGCTAGGATGTAGACCACAAAAGACGCTAAAGACGAAGGTACGATGCTCTCCGGAGCTAAGAGCCGCTGCCGGGCTTCTTTCGGCAGAAGCGGCGCTAAGAGAGCACTGTGAGCGGTACAATCGTCTTTGCGCGAAGAAGCCGCTTCTTCGGCTCCGGGAGCCGGAGAGAGCGGCAGCATCGGAAAGGTGAAGAAGGAAGCTGTACAACACTGGGATTGTGTGCGCAGCTTGCCAACTGATAGAAAACAGTACCTTACACTTTCCTGACGTTTCCAATCACATGAATATTGGATAAGAAGCTCTTTTGGACAGCTTTTCTTTTCTTTATGCCAAACACTCGGCAGACCTCGGTGCAACGTCCAGAACACGATGGGAGATGTTTTCTGTGCTCCCGCAGGTTTTCCTTGCCAGACAGAGTGGAAAAGCTTTCTGCTAGGATGTAGACCACAAAAGACGCTAAAGACGAAGGTACGATGCTCTCCGGAGCTAAGAGCCGCTGCCGGGCTTCTTTCGGCAGAAGCGGTGCTAAGAGAGCACTGTGAGCGGTACAATCGTCTTTGCGCGAAGAAGCCGCTTCTTCGGCTCCGGGAGCCGGAGAGAGCGGCAGCATCGGAAAGGTGAAGAAGGAAGCTGTACAACACTGGGATTGTGTGCGCAGCTTGCCAACTGATAGAAAACAGTACCTTACACTTTCCTGACGTTTCCAATCACATGAATATTGGATAAGAAGCTGTTTTGGACAGCTTTTCTTTCCTTTATGCCAAACACTCGGCAGACCTCCGTGCAACGTCCAGAACACGATGGGAGATGTTTTCTGTGCTCCCGCAGGTTTTCCTTGCCAGACAGAGTGGAAAAGCTTTCTGCTAGGATGTAGACCACAAAAGACGCTAAAGACGAAGGTACGATGCTCTCCGGAGCTAAGAGCCGCTGCCGGGCTTCTTTCGGCAGAAGCGGCGCTAAGAGAGCACTGTGAGCGGTACAATCGTCTTTGCGCGAAGAAGCCGCTTCTTCGGCTCCGGGAGCCGGAGAGAGCGGCAGCATCGGAAAGGTGAAGAAGGAAGCTGTACAACACTGGGATTGTGTGCGCAGCTTGCCAACTGATAGAAAACAGTACCTTACACTTTCCTGACGTTTCCAATCACATGAATATTGGATAAGAAGCTGTTTTGGACAGCTTTTCTTTCCTTTATGCCAAACACTCGGCAGACCTCCGTGCAACGTCCAGAACACGATGGGAGATGTTTTCTGTGCTCCCGCAGGTTTTCCTTGCCAGACAGAGTGGAAAAGCTTTCTGCTAGGATGTAGACCACAAAAGACGCTAAAGACGAAGGTACGATGCTCTCCGGAGCTAAGAGCCGCTGCCGGGCTTCTTTCGGCAGAAGCGGCGCTAAGAGAGCACTGTGAGCGGTACAATCGTCTTTGCGCGAAGAAGCCGCTTCTTCGGCTCCGGGAGCCGGAGAGAGCGGCAGCATCGGAAAGGTGAAGAAGGAAGCTGTACAACACTGGGATTGTGTGCGCAGCTTGCCAACTGATAGAAAACAGTACCTTACACTTTCCTGACGTTTCCAATCACATGAATATTCGATTGGAAGCTGTTTTGGACAGCTTTTCTTTCCTTTATGCCAAACACTCGGCAGACCTCCGTGCAACGTCCAGAACACGATGGGAGATGTTTTCTGTGCTCCCGCAGGTTTTCCTTGCCAGACAGAGTGGAAAAGCTTTCTGCTAGGATGTAGACCACAAAAGACGCTAAAGACGAAGGTACGATGCTCTCCGGAGCTAAGAGCCGCTGCCGGGCTTCTTTCGGCAGAAGCGGCGCTAAGAGAGCACTGTGAGCGGTACAATCGTCTTTGCGCGAAGAAGCCGCTTCTTCGGCTCCGGGAGCCGGAGAGAGCGGCAGCATCGGAAAGGTGAAGAAGGAAGCTGTACAACACTGGGATTGTGTGCGCAGCTTGCCAACTGATAGAAAACAGTACCTTACACTTTCCTGACGTTTCCAATCACATGAATATTGGATAAGAAGCTGTTTTGGACAGCTTTTCTTTCCTTTATGCCAAACACTCGGCAGACCTCCGTGCAACGTCCAGAACACGATGGGAGATGTTTTCTGTGCTCCCGCAGGTTTTCCTTGCCAGACAGAGTGGAAAAGCTTTCTGCTAGGATGTAGACCACAAAAGACGCTAAAGACGAAGGTACGATGCTCTCCGGAGCTAAGAGCCGCTGCCGGGCTTCTTTCGGCAGAAGCGGCGCTAAGAGAGCACTGTGAGCGGTACAATCGTCTTTGCGCGAAGAAGCCGCTTCTTCGGCTCCGGGAGCCGGAGAGAGCGGCAGCATCGGAAAGGTGAAGAAGGAAGCTGTACAACACTGGGATTGTGTGCGCAGCTTGCCAACTGATAGAAAACAGTACCTTACACTTTCCTGACGTTTCCAATCACATGAATATTCGATTGGAAGCTGTTTTGGACAGCTTTTCTTTCCTTTATGCCAAACACTCGGCAGACCTCCGTGCAACGTCCAGAACACGATGGGAGATGTTTTCTGTGCTCCCGCAGGTTTTCCTTGCCAGACAGAGTGGAAAAGCTTTCTGCTAGGATGTAGACCACAAAAGACGCTAAAGACGAAGGTACGATGCTCTCCGGAGCTAAGAGCCGCTGCCGGGCTTCTTTCGGCAGAAGCGGCGCTAAGAGAGCACTGTGAGCGGTACAATCGTCTTTGCGCGAAGAAGCCGCTTCTTCGGCTCCGGGAGCCGGAGAGAGCGGCAGCATCGGAAAGGTGAAGAAGGAAGCTGTACAACACTGGGATTGTGTGCGCAGCTTGCCAACTGATAGAAAACAGTACCTTACACTTTCCTGACGTTTCCAATCACATGAATATTCGATTGGAAGCTGTTTTGGACAGCTTTTCTTTCCTTTATGCCAAACACTCGGCAGACCTCCGTGCAACGTCCAGAACACGATGGGAGATGTTTTCTGTGCTCCCGCAGGTTTTCCTTGCCAGACAGAGTGGAAAAGCTTTCTGCTAGGATGTAGACCACAAAAGACGCTAAAGACGAAGGTACGATGCTCTCCGGAGCTAAGAGCCGCTGCCGGGCTTCTTTCGGCAGAAGCGGCACTAGGAGAGCACTGTGAGCGGTACAATCGTCTTTGCGCGAAGAAGCCGCTTCTTCGGCTCCGGGAGCCGGAGAGAGCGGCAGCATCGGAAAGGTGAAGAAGGAAGCTGTACAACACTGGGATTGTGTGCGCAGCTTGCCAACTGATAGAAAACAGTACCTTACACTTTCCTGACGTTTCCAATCACATGAATATTGGATAAGAAGCTGTTTTGGACAGCTTTTCTTTCCTTTATGCCAAACACTCGGCAGACCTCCGTGCAACGTTTAGAACACGATGGGAGATGTTTTCTGTGCTCCCGCAGGTTTTCCTTGCCAGACAGAGTGGAAAAGCTTTTTGCTCGGATGTAGACCACAAAAGACGCTAAAGACGAAGGTACGATGCTCTCCGGAGCTAAGAGCCGCTGCCGGGCTTCTTTCGGCAGAAGCGGCTCTAAGAGAGCACTGTGAGCGGTACAATCGTCTTTGCGCGAAGAAGCCGCTTCTTCGGCTCCGGGAGCCGGAGAGAGCGGCAGCATCGGAAAGGTGAAGAAGGAAGCTGTACAACACTGGGATTGTGTGCGCAGCTTGCCAACTGATAGAAAACAGTACCTTACACTTTCCTGACGTTTCCAATCACATGAATATTCGATTGGAAGCTGTTTTGGACAGCTTTTCTTTCCTTTATGCCAAACACTCGGCAGACCTCCGTGCAACGTCCAGAACACGATGGGAGATGTTTTCTGTGCTCCCGCAGGTTTTCCTTGCCAGACAGAGTGGAAAAGCTTTCTGCTAGGATGTAGACCACAAAAGACGCTAAAGACGAAGGTACGATGCTCTCCGGAGCTAAGAGCCGCTGCCGGGCTTCTTTCGGCAGAAGCGGCGCTAAGAGAGCACTGTGAGCGGTACAATCGTCTTTGCGCGAAGAAGCCGCTTCTTCGGCTCCGGGAGCCGGAGAGAGCGGCAGCATCGGAAAGGTGAAGAAGGAAGCTGTACAACACTGGGATTGTGTGCGCAGCTTGCCAACTGATAGAAAACAGTACCTTACACTTTCCTGACGTTTCCAATCACATGAATATTGGATAAGAAGCTGTTTTGGACAGCTTTTCTTTCCTTTATGCCAAACACTCGGCAGACCTCCGTGCAACGTCCAGAACACGATGGGAGATGTTTTCTGTGCTCGCGCAGGTTTTCCTTGCCAGACAGAGTGGAAAAGCTTTCTGCTAGGATGTAGACCACAAAAGACGCTAAAGACGAAGGTACGATGCTCTCCGGAGCTAAGAGCCGCTGCCGGGCTTCTTTCGGCAGAAGCGGCGCTAAGAGAGCACTGTGAGCGGTACAATCGTCTTTGCGCGAAGAAGCCGCTTCTTCGGCTCCGGGAGCCGGAGAGAGCGGCAGCATCGGAAAGGTGAAGAAGGAAGCTGTACAACACTGGGATTGTGTGCGCAGCTTGCCAACTGATAGAAAACAGTACCTTACACTTTCCTGACGTTTCCAATCACATGAATATTGGATAAGAAGCTGTTTTGGACAGCTTTCCATTCCTTTATGCCAAACACTCGGCAGACCTCCGTGCAACGTCCAGAACACGATGGGAGATGTTTTCTGTGCTCCCGCAGGTTTTCCTTGCCAGACAGAGTGGAAAAGCTTTCTGCTAGGATGTAGACCACAAAAGACGCTAAAGACGAAGGTACGATGCTCTCCGGAGCTTAGAGCCGCTGCCGGGCTTCTTTCGGCAGAAGCGGCGCTAAGAGAGCACTGTGAGCGGTACAATCGTCTTTGCGCGAAGAAGCCGCTTCTTCGGCTCCGGGAGCCGGAGAGAGCGGCAGCATCGGAAAGGTGAAGAAGGAAGCTGTACAACACTGGGATTGTGTGCGCAGCTTGCCAACTGATAGAAAACAGTACCTTACACTTTCCTGACGTTTCCAATCACATGAATATTGGATAAGAAGCTGTTTTGGACAGCTTTTCTTTCCTTTATGCCAAACACTCGGCAGACTTCCGTGCAACGTCCAGAACACGATGGGAGATGTTTTCTGTGCTCGCGCAGGTTTTCCTTGCCAGACAGAGTGGAAAAGCTTTCTGCTAGGATGTAGACCACAAAAGACGCTAAAGACGAAGGTACGATGCTCTCCGGAGCTAAGAGCCGCTGCCGGGCTTCTTTCGGCAGAAGCGGCGCTAAGAGAGCACTGTGAGCGGTACAATCGTCTTTGCGCGAAGAAGCCGCTTCTTCGGCTCCGGGAGCCGGAGAGAGCGGCAGCATCGGAAAGGTGAAGAAGGAAGCTGTACAACACTGGGATTGTGTGCGCAGCTTGCCAACTGATAGAAAACAGTACCTTACACTTTCCTGACGTTTCCAATCACATGAATATTGGATAAGAAGCTCTTTTGGACAGCTTTTCTTTTCTTTATGCCAAACACTCGGCAGACCTCGGTGCAACGTCCAGAACACGATGGGAGATGTTTTCTGTGCTCCCGCAGGTTTTCCTTGCCAGACAGAGTGGAAAAGCTTTCTGCTAGGATGTAGACCACAAAAGACGCTAAAGACGAAGGTACGATGCTCTCCGGAGCTAAGAGCCGCTGCCGGGCTTCTTTCGGCAGAAGCGGTGCTAAGAGAGCACTGTGAGCGGTACAATCGTCTTTGCGCGAAGAAGCCGCTTCTTCGGCTCCGGGAGCCGGAGAGAGCGGCAGCATCGGAAAGGTGAAGAAGGAAGCTGTACAACACTGGGATTGTGTGCGCAGCTTGCCAACTGATAGAAAACAGTACCTTACACTTTCCTGACGTTTCCAATCACATGAATATTGGATAAGAAGCTGTTTTGGACAGCTTTTCTTTCCTTTATGCCAAACACTCGGCAGACCTCCGTGCAACGTCCAGAACACGATGGGAGATGTTTTCTGTGCTCGCGCAGGTTTTCCTTGCCAGACAGAGTGGAAAAGCTTTCTGCTAGGATGTAGACCACAAAAGACGCTAAAGACGAAGGTACGATGCTCTCCGGAGCTAAGAGCCGCTGCCGGGCTTCTTTCGGCAGAAGCGGCGCTAAGAGAGCACTGTGAGCGGTACAATCGTCTTTGCGCGAAGAAGCCGCTTCTTCGGCTCCGGGAGCCGGAGAGAGCGGCAGCATCGGAAAGGTGAAGAAGGAAGCTGTACAACACTGGGATTGTGTGCGCAGCTTGCCAACTGATAGAAAACAGTACCTTACACTTTCCTGACGTTTCCAATCACATGAATATTGGATAAGAAGCTGTTTTGGACAGCTTTTCTTTCCTTTATGCCAAACACTCGGCAGACCTCCGTGCAACGTCCAGAACACGATGGGAGATGTTTTCTGTGCTCCCGCAGGTTTTCCTTGCCAGACAGAGTGGAAAAGCTTTCTGCTAGGATGTAGACCACAAAAGACGCTAAAGACGAAGGTACGATGCTCTCAGGAGCTAAGAGCCGCTGCCGGGCTTCTTTCGGCAGAAGCGGCGCTAAGAGAGCACTGTGAGCGGTACAATCGTCTTTGCGCGAAGAAGCCGCTTCTTCGGCTCCGGGAGCCGGAGAGAGCGGCAGCATCGGAAAGGTGAAGAAGGAAGCTGTACAACACTGGGATTGTGTGCGCAGCTTGCCAACTGATAGAAAACAGTACCTTACCACTTTCCTGACGTTTCCAATCACATGAATATTGGATAAGAAGCTGTTTTGGACAGCTTTTCTTTCCTTTATGCCAAACACTCGGCAGACCTCCGTGCAACGTCCAGAACACGATGGGAGATGTTTTCTGTGCTCCCGCAGGTTTTCCTTGCCAGACAGAGTGGAAAAGCTTTCTGCTAGGATGTAGACCTCAAAAGACGCTAAAGACGAAGGTACGATGCTCTCCGGAGCTAAGAGCCGCTGCCGGGCTTCTTTCGGCAGAAGCGGCGCTAAGAGAGCACTGTGAGCGGTACAATCGTCTTTGCGCGAAGAAGCCGCTTCTTCGGCTCCGGGAGCCGGAGAGAGCGGCAGCATCGGAAAGGTGAAGAAGGAAGCTGTACAACACTGGGATTGTGTGCGCAGCTTGCCAACTGATAGAAAACAGTACCTTACACTTTCCTGACGTTTCCAATCACATGAATATTGGATAAGAAGCTGTTTTGGACAGCTTTTCTTTCCTTTATGCCAAACACTCGGCAGACCTCCGTGCAACGTCCAGAACACGATGGGAGATGTTTTCTGTGCTCCCGCAGGTTTTCCTTGCCAGACAGAGAGGAAAAGCTTTCTGCTAGGATGTAGACCACAAAAGACGCTAAAGACGAAGGTACGATGCTCTCCGGAGCTAAGAGCCGCTGCCGGGCTTCTTTCGGCAGAAGCGGCGCTAAGAGAGCACTGTGAGCGGTACAATCGTCTTTGCGCGAAGAAGCCGCTTCTTCGGCTCCGGGAGCCGGAGAGAGCGGCAGCATCGGAAAGGTGAAGAAGGAAGCTGTACAACACTGGGATTGTGTGCGCAACTTGCCAACTGATAGAAAACAGTACCTTACACTTTCCTGACGTTTCCAATCACATGAATATTCGATAAGAAGTTGTTTTGGACAGCTTTTCTTTCCTTTATGCCAAACACTTGGCAGACCTCCGTGCAACGTCCAGAACACGATGGGAGATGTTTTCTGTGCTCGCGCAGGTTTTCCTTGCCAGACAGAGTGGAAAAGCTTTCTGCTAGGATGTAGACCACAAAAGACGCTAAAGACGAAGGTACGATGCTCTCCGGAGCTAAGAGCCGCTGCCGGGCTTCTTTCGGCAGAAGCGGCGCTAAGAGAGCACTGTGAGCGGTACAATCGTCTTTGCGCGAAGAAGCCGCTTCTTCGGCTCCGGGAGCCGGAGAGAGCGGCAGCATCGGAAAGGTGAAGAAGGAAGCTGTACAACACTGGGATTGTGTGCGCAGCTTGCCAACTGATAGAAAACAGTACCTTACACTTTCCTGACGTTTCCAATCACATGAATATTCGATTGGAAGCTGTTTTGGACAGCTTTCCATTCCTTTATGCCAAACACTCGGCAGACCTCCGTGCAACGTCCAGAACACGATGGGAGATGTTTTCTGTGCTCCCGCAGGTTTTCCTTGCCAGACAGAGTGGAAAAGCTTTCTGCTAGGATGTAGACCACAAAAGACGCTAAAGACGAAGGTACGATGCTCTCCGGAGCTTAGAGCCGCTGCCGGGCTTCTTTCGGCAGAAGCGGCGCTAAGAGAGCACTGTGAGCGGTACAATCGTCTTTGCGCGAAGAAGCCGCTTCTTCGGCTCCGGGAGCCGGAGAGAGCGGCAGCATCGGAAAGGTGAAGAAGGAAGCTGTACAACACTGGGATTGTGTGCGCAACTTGCCAACTGATAGAAAACAGTACCTTACACTTTCCTGACGTTTCCAATCACATGAATATTCGATAAGAAGTTGTTTTGGACAGCTTTTCTTTCCTTTATGCCAAACACTTGGCAGACCTCCGTGCAACGTCCAGAACACGATGGGAGATGTTTTCTGTGCTCCCGCAGGTTTTCCTTGCCAGACAGAGTGGAAAAGCTTTCTGCTAGGATGTAGACCACAAAAGACGCTAAAGACGAAGGTACGATGCTCTCAGGAGCTAAGAGCCGCTGCCGGGCTTCTTTCGGCAGAAGCGGTGCTAAGAGAGCACTGTGAGCGGTACAATCGTCTTTGCGCGAAGAAGCCGCTTCTTCGGCTCCGGGAGCCGGAGAGAGCGGCAGCATCGGAAAGGTGAAGAAGGAAGCTGTACAACACTGGGATTGTGTGCGCAGCTTGCCAACTGATAGAAAACAGTACCTTACACTTTCCTGACGTTTCCAATCACATGAATATTGGATAAGAAGCTGTTTTGGACAGCTTTTCTTTCCTTTATGCCAAACACTCGGCAGACCTCCGTGCAACGTCCAGAACACGATGGGAGATGTTTTCTGTGCTCCCGCAGGTTTTCCTTGCCAGACAGAGTGGAAAAGCTTTTTGCTCGGATGTAGACCACAAAAGACGCTAAAGACGAAGGTACAATGCTCTCCGGAGCTAAGAGCCGCTGCCGGGCTTCTTTCGGCAGAAGCGGTGCTAAGAGAGCACTGTGAGTGGTACAATCGTCTTTGCGCGAAGAAGCCGCTTCTTCGGCTCCGGGAGCCGGAGAGAGCGGCAGCATCGGAAAGGTGAAGAAGGAAGCTGTACAACACTGGGATTGTGTGCGCAGCTTGCCAACTGATAGAAAACAGTACCTTACACTTT
This sequence comes from Ammospiza caudacuta, assembly GCF_027887145.1. NCBI lineage: Eukaryota > Metazoa > Chordata > Aves > Passeriformes > Passerellidae > Ammospiza > Ammospiza caudacuta. Next base: position 58,775,485 of record NC_080593.1, on the reverse strand, counting down.
CCTGACGTTTCCAATCACATGAATATTGGATAAGAAGCTGTTTTGGACAGCTTTTCTTTCCTTTATGCCAAACACTCGGCAGACCTCCGTGCAACGTTTAGAACACGATGGGAGATGTTTTCTGTGCTCCTGCAGGTTTTCCTTGCCAGATAGAGTGGAAAAGCTTTTTGCTCGGATGTAGACAACAATAGACGCTAAAGACGAAGGTACGATGCTCTCCGGAGCTAAGAGCCGCTGCCGGGCTTCTTTCGGCAGAAGCGGCTCTAAGAGAGCACTGTGAGCGGTACAATCGTCTTTGCGCGAAGAAGCCGCTTCTTCGGCTCCGGGAGCCGGAGAGAGCGGCAGCATCGGAAAGGTGAAGAAGGAAGCTGTACAACACTGGGATTGTGTGCGCAGCTTGCCAACTGATAGAAAACAGTACCTTACACTTTCCTGACGTTTCCAATCACATGAATATTGGATAAGAAGCTGTTTTGGACAGCTTTTCTTTCCTTTATGCCAAACACTCGGCAGACCTCCGTGCAACGTCCAGAACACGATGGGAGATGTTTTCTGTGCTCCCGCAGGTTTTCCTTGCCAGACAGAGTGGAAAAGCTTTCTGCTAGGATGTAGACCACAAAAGACGCTAAAGACGAAGGTACGATGCTCTCCGGAGCTAAGAGCCGCTGCCGGGCTTCTTTCGGCAGAAGCGGCGCTAAGAGAGCACTGTGAGCGGTACAATCGTCTTTGCGCGAAGAAGCCGCTTCTTCGGCTCCGGGAGCCGGAGAGAGCGGCAGCATCGGAAAGGTGAAGAAGGAAGCTGTACAACACTGGGATTGTGTGCGCAGCTTGCCAACTGATAGAAAACAGTACCTTACACTTTCCTGACGTTTCCAATCACATGAATATTGGATAAGAAGCTGTTTTGGACAGCTTTTCTTTCCTTTATGCCAAACACTTGGCAGACCTCCGTGCAACGTCCAGAGCACGATGGGAGATGTTTTCTGTGCTCCCGCAGGTTTTCCTTGCCAGACAGAGTGGAAAAGCTTTCTGCTAGGATGTAGACCACAAAAGACGCTAAAGACGAAGGTACGATGCTCTCAGGAGCTAAGAGCCGCTGCCGGGCTTCTTTCGGCAGAAGCGGCGCTAAGAGAGCACTGTGAGCGGTACAATCGTCTTTGCGCGAAGAAGCCGCTTCTTCGGCTCCGGGAGCCGGAGAGAGCGGCAGCATCGGAAAGGTGAAGAAGGAAGCTGTACAACACTGGGATTGTGTGCGCAGCTTGCCAACTGATAGAAAACAGTACCTTACACTTTCCTGACGTTTCCAATCACATGAATATTCGATAAGAAGCTGTTTTGGACAGCTTTTCTTTCCTTTATGCCAAACACTCGGCAGACCTCCGTGCAACGTCCAGAACACGATGGGAGATGTTTTCTGTGCTCGCGCAGGTTTTCCTTGCCAGACAGAGTGGAAAAGCTTTCTGCTAGGATGTAGACCACAAAAGACGCTAAAGACGAAGGTACGATGCTCTCCGGAGCTAAGAGCCGCTGCCGGGCTTCTTTCGGCAGAAGCGGCGCTAAGAGAGCACTGTGAGCGGTACAATCGTCTTTGCGCGAAGAAGCCGCTTCTTCGGCTCCGGGAGCCGGAGAGAGCGGCAGCATCGGAAAGGTGAAGAAGGAAGCTGTACAACACTGGGATTGTGTGCGCAGCTTGCCAACTGATAGAAAACAGTACCTTACACTTTCCTGACGTTTCCAATCACATGAATATTGGAAAAGAAGCTGTTTTGGACAACTTTTCTTTCCTTTATGCCAAACACTCGGCAGACCTCCGTGCAACGTCCAGAACACGATGGGAGATGTTTTCTGTGCTCGCGCAGGTTTTCCTTGCCAGACAGAGTGGAAAAGCTTTCTGCTAGGATGTAGACCACAAAAGACGCTAAAGACGAAGGTACGATGCTCTCCGGAGCTAAGAGCCGCTGCCGGGCTTCTTTCGGCAGAAGCGGCGCTAAGAGAGCACTGTGAGCGGTACAATCGTCTTTGCGCGAAGAAGCCGCTTCTTCGGCTCCGGGAGCCGGAGAGAGCGGCAGCATCGGAAAGGTGAAGAAGGAAGCTGTACAACACTGGGATTGTGTGCGCAACTTGCCAACTGATAGAAAACAGTACCTTACACTTTCCTGACGTTTCCAATCACATGAATATTCGATAAGAAGTTGTTTTGGACAGCTTTTCTTTCCTTTATGCCAAACACTTGGCAGACCTCCGTGCAACGTCCAGAACACGATGGGAGATGTTTTCTGTGCTCCCGCAGGTTTTCCTTGCCAGACAGAGTGGAAAAGCTTTCTGCTAGGATGTAGACCACAAAAGACGCTAAAGACGAAGGTACGATGCTCTCCGGAGCTAAGAGCCGCTGCCGGGCTTCTTTCGGCAGAAGCGGCGCTAAGAGAGCACTGTGAGCGGTACAATCGTCTTTGCGCGAAGAAGCCGCTTCTTCGGCTCCGGGAGCCGGAGAGAGCGGCAGCATCGGAAAGGTGAAGAAGGAAGCTGTACAACACTGGGATTGTGTGCGCAGCTTGCCAAATGATATAAAACAGTACCTTACACTTTCCTGACGTTTCCAATCACATGAATATTGGATAAGAAGCTGTTTTGGACAGCTTTCCATTCCTTTATGCCAAACACTCGGCAGACCTCCGTGCAACGTCCAGAACACGATGGGAGATGTTTTCTGTGCTCCCGCAGGTTTTCCTTGCCAGACAGAGTGGAAAAGCTTTCTGCTAGGATGTAGACCACAAAAGACGCTAAAGACGAAGGTACGATGCTCTCCGGAGCTTAGAGCCGCTGCCGGGCTTCTTTCGGCAGAAGCGGCGCTAAGAGAGCACTGTGAGCGGTACAATCGTCTTTGCGCGAAGAAGCCGCTTCTTCGGCTCCGGGAGCCGGAGAGAGCGGCAGCATCGGAAAGGTGAAGAAGGAAGCTGTACAACACTGGGATTGTGTGCGCAGCTTGCCAACTGATAGAAAACAGTACCTTACACTTTCCTGACGTTTCCAATCACATGAATATTGGATAAGAAGCTGTTTTGGACAGCTTTTCTTTCCTTTATGCCAAACACTTGGCAGACTTCCGTGCAACGTCCAGAACACGATGGGAGATGTTTTCTGTGCTCGCGCAGGTTTTCCTTGCCAGACAGAGTGGAAAAGCTTTCTGCTAGGATGTAGACCACAAAAGACGCTAAAGACGAAGGTACGATGCTCTCAGGAGCTAAGAGCCGCTGCCGGGCTTCTTTCGGCAGAAGCGGCGCTAAGAGTGCACTGTGAGCGGTACAATCGTCTTTGCGCGAAGAAGCCGCTTCTTCGGCTCCGGGAGCCGGAGAGAGCGGCAGCATCGGAAAGGTGAAGAAGGAAGCTGTACAACACTGGGATTGTGTGCGCAGCTTGCCAACTGATAGAAAACAGTACCTTACACTTTCCTGACGTTTCCAATCACATGAATATTGGATAAGAAGCTGTTTTGGACAGCTTTTCTTTTCTTTATGCCAAACACTCGGCAGACCTCCGTGCAACGTCCAGAACACGATGGGAGATGTTTTCTGTGCTCCCGCAGGTTTTCCTTGCCAGACAGAGTGGAAAAGCTTTCTGCTAGGATGTAGACCACAAAAGACGCTAAAGACGAAGGTACGATGCTCTCCGGAGCTAAGAGCCGCTGCCGGGCTTCTTTCGGCAGAAGCGGCGCTAAGAGAGCACTGTGAGCGGTACAATCGTCTTTGCGCGAAGAAGCCGCTTCTTCGGCTCCGGGAGCCGGAGAGAGCGGCAGCATCGGAAAGGTGAAAAAGGAAGCTGTACAACACTGGGATTGTGTGCGCAGCTTGCCAACTGATAGAAAACAGTACCTTACACTTTCCTGACGTTTCCAATCACATGAATATTGGATAAGAAGCTGTTTTGGACAGCTTTTCTTTCCTTTATGCCAAACACTCGGCAGACCTCCGTGCAACGTCCAGAACACGATGGGAGATGTTTTCTGTGCTCGCGCAGGTTTTCCTTGCCAGACAGAGTGGAAAAGCTTTCTGCTAGGATGTAGACCACAAAAGACGCTAAAGACGAAGGTACGATGCTCTCCGGAGCTAAGAGCCGCTGCCGGGCTTCTTTCGGCAGAAGCGGCGCTAAGAGAGCACTGTGAGCGGTACAATCGTCTTTGCGCGAAGAAGCCGCTTCTTCGGCTCCGGGAGCCGGAGAGAGCGGCAGCATCGGAAAGGTGAAGAAGGAAGCTGTACAACACTGGGATTGTGTGCGCAGCTTGCCAACTGATAGAAAACAGTACCTTACACTTTCCTGACGTTTCCAATCACATGAATATTGGATAAGAAGCTGTTTTGGACAGCTTTTCTTTCCTTTATGCCAAACACTCGGCAGACCTCCGTGCAACGTCCAGAACACGATGGGAGATGTTTTCTGTGCTCCCGCAGGTTTTCCTTGCCAGACAGAGTGGAAAAGCTTTCTGCTAGGATGTAGACCACAAAAGACGCTAAAGACGAAGGTACGATGCTCTCAGGAGCTAAGAGCCGCTGCCGGGCTTCTTTCGGCAGAAGCGGCGCTAAGAGAGCACTGTGAGCGGTACAATCGTCTTTGCGCGAAGAAGCCGCTTCTTCGGCTCCGGGAGCCGGAGAGAGCGGCAGCATCGGAAAGGTGAAGAAGGAAGCTGTACAACACTGGGATTGTGTGCGCAGCTTGCCAACTGATAGAAAACAGTACCTTACCACTTTCCTGACGTTTCCAATCACATGAATATTGGATAAGAAGCTGTTTTGGACAGCTTTTCTTTCCTTTATGCCAAACACTCGGCAGACCTCCGTGCAACGTCCAGAACACGATGGGAGATGTTTTCTGTGCTCGCGCAGGTTTTCCTTGCCAGACAGAGTGGAAAAGCTTTCTGCTAGGATGTAGACCTCAAAAGACGCTAAAGACGAAGGTACGATGCTCTCCGGAGCTAAGAGCCGCTGCCGGGCTTCTTTCGGCAGAAGCGGCGCTAAGAGAGCACTGTGAGCGGTACAATCGTCTTTGCGCGAAGAAGCCGCTTCTTCGGCTCCGGGAGCCGGAGAGAGCGGCAGCATCGGAAAGGTGAAGAAGGAAGCTGTACAACACTGGGATTGTGTGCGCAGCTTGCCAACTGATAGAAAACAGTACCTTACACTTTCCTGACGTTTCCAATCACATGAATATTGGATAAGAAGCTGTTTTGGACAGCTTTTCTTTCCTTTATGCCAAACACTCGGCAGACCTCCGTGCAACGTCCAGAACACGATGGGAGATGTTTTCTGTGCTCCCGCAGGTTTTCCTTGCCAGACAGAGTGGAAAAGCTTTCTGCTAGGATGTAGACCACAAAAGACGCTAAAGACGAAGGTACGATGCTCTCCGGAGCTAAGAGCCGCTGCCGGGCTTCTTTCGGCAGAAGCGGCGCTAAGAGAGCACTGTGAGCGGTACAATCGTCTTTGCGCGAAGAAGCCGCTTCTTCGGCTCCGGGAGCCGGAGAGAGCGGCAGCATCGGAAAGGTGAAGAAGGAAGCTGTACAACACTGGGATTGTGTGCGCAACTTGCCAACTGATAGAAAACAGTACCTTACACTTTCCTGACGTTTCCAATCACATGAATATTCGATAAGAAGTTGTTTTGGACAGCTTTTCTTTCCTTTATGCCAAACACTTGGCAGACCTCCGTGCAACGTCCAGAACACGATGGGAGATGTTTTCTGTGCTCCCGCAGGTTTTCCTTGCCAGACAGAGTGGAAAAGCTTTCTGCTAGGATGTAGACCACAAAAGACGCTAAAGACGAAGGTACGATGCTCTCAGGAGCTAAGAGCCGCTGCCGGGCTTCTTTCGGCAGAAGCGGCGCTAAGAGAGCACTGTGAGCGGTACAATCGTCTTTGCGCGAAGAAGCCGCTTCTTCGGCTCCGGGAGCCGGAGAGAGCGGCAGAATCGGAAAGGTGAAGAAGGAAGCTGTACAACACTGGGATTGTGTGCGCAGCTTGCCAACTGATAGAAAACAGTACCTTACACTTTCCTGACGTTTCCAATCACATGAATATTGGATAAGAAGCTGTTTTGGACAGCTTTTCTTTCCTTTATGCCAAACACTCGGCAGACCTCCGTGCAACGTCCAGAACACGATGGGAGATGTTTTCTGTGCTCCCGCAGGTTTTCCTTGCCAGACAGAGTGGAAAAGCTTTCTGCTAGGATGTAGACCACAAAAGACGCTAAAGACGAAGGTACGATGCTCTCCGGAGCTAAGAGCCGCTGCCGGGCTTCTTTCGGCAGAAGCGGCGCTAAGAGAGCACTGTGAGCGGTACAATCGTCTTTGCGCGAAGAAGCCGCTTCTTCGGCTCCGGGAGCCGGAGAGAGCGGCAGCATCGGAAAGGTGAAGAAGGAAGCTGTACAACACTGGGATTGTGTGCGCAGCTTGCCAACTGATAGAAAACAGTACCTTACACTTTCCTGACGTTTCCAATCACATGAATATTGGATAAGAAGCTGTTTTGGACAGCTTTTCTTTCCTTTATGCCAAACACTCGGCAGACCTCCGTGCAACGTCCAGAACACGATGGGAGATGTTTTCTGTGCTCCCGCAGGTTTTCCTTGCCAGACAGAGTGGAAAAGCTTTCTGCTAGGATGTAGACCACAAAAGACGCTAAAGACGAAGGTACGATGCTCTCCGGAGCTAAGAGCCGCTGCCGGGCTTCTTTCGGCAGAAGCGGCGCTAAGAGAGCACTGTGAGCGGTACAATCGTCTTTGCGCGAAGAAGCCGCTTCTTCGGCTCCGGGAGCCGGAGAGAGCGGCAGCATCGGAAAGGTGAAGAAGGAAGCTGTACAACACTGGGATTGTGTGCGCAGCTTGCCAACTGATAGAAAACAGTACCTTACACTTTCCTGACGTTTCCAATCACATGAATATTGGATAAGAAGCTGTTTTGGACAGCTTTTCTTTCCTTTATGCCAAACACTCGGCAGACCTCCGTGCAACGTCCAGAACACGATGGGAGATGTTTTCTGTGCTCCCGCAGGTTTTCCTTGCCAGACAGAGTGGAAAAGCTTTCTGCTAGGATGTAGACCACAAAAGACGCTAAAGACGAAGGTACGATGCTCTCCGGAGCTAAGAGCCGCTGCCGGGCTTCTTTCGGCAGAAGCGGCGCTAAGAGAGCACTGTGAGCGGTACAATCGTCTTTGCGCGAAGAAGCCGCTTCTTCGGCTCCGGGAGCCGGAGAGAGCGGCAGCATCGGAAAGGTGAAGAAGGAAGCTGTACAACACTGGGATTGTGTGCGCAGCTTGCCAACTGATAGAAAACAGTACCTTACACTTTCCTGACGTTTCCAATCACATGAATATTCGATTGGAAGCTGTTTTGGACAGCTTTTCTTTCCTTTATGCCAAACACTCGGCAGACCTCCGTGCAACGTCCAGAACACGATGGGAGATGTTTTCTGTGCTCCCGCAGGTTTTCCTTGCCAGACAGAGTGGAAAAGCTTTCTGCTAGGATGTAGACCACAAAAGACGCTAAAGACGAAGGTACGATGCTCTCCGGAGCTAAGAGCCGCTGCCGGGCTTCTTTCGGCAGAAGCGGCGCTAAGAGAGCACTGTGAGCGGTACAATCGTCTTTGCGCGAAGAAGCCGCTTCTTCGGCTCCGGGAGCCGGAGAGAGCGGCAGCATCGGAAAGGTGAAGAAGGAAGCTGTACAACACTGGGATTGTGTGCGCAGCTTGCCAACTGATAGAAAACAGTACCTTACACTTTCCTGACGTTTCCAATCACATGAATATTGGATAAGAAGCTGTTTTGGACAGCTTTTCTTTCGTTTATGCCAAACACTCGGCAGACCTCCGTGCAACGTCCAGAACACGATGGGAGATGTTTTCTGTGCTCGCGCAGGTTTTCCTTGCCAGACAGAGTGGAAAAGCTTTCTGCTAGGATGTAGACCACAAAAGAGGCTAAAGACGAAGGTACGATGCTCTCCGGAGCTAAGAGCCGCTGCCGGGCTTCTTTCGGCAGAAGCGGCGCTAAGAGAGCACTGTGAGCGGTACAATCGTCTTTGCGCGAAGAAGCCGCTTCTTCGGCTCCGGGAGCCGGAGAGAGCGGCAGCATCGGAAAGGTGAAGAAGGAAGCTGTACAACACTGGGATTGTGTGCGCAGCTTGCCAACTGATAGAAAACAGTACCTTACACTTTCCTGACGTTTCCAATCACATGAATATTCGATTGGAAGCTGTTTTGGACAGCTTTTCTTTCCTTTATGCCAAACACTCGGCAGACCTCCGTGCAACGTCCAGAACACGATGGGAGATGTTTTCTGTGCTCCCGCAGGTTTTCCTTGCCAGACAGAGTGGAAAAGCTTTCTGCTAGGATGTAGACCACAAAAGACGCTAAAGACGAAGGTACGATGCTCTCCGGAGCTAAGAGCCGCTGCCGGGCTTCTTTCGGCAGAAGCGGCGCTAAGAGAGCACTGTGAGCGGTACAATCGTCTTTGCGCGAAGAAGCCGCTTCTTCGGCTCCGGGAGCCGGAGAGAGCGGCAGCATCGGAAAGGTGAAGAAGGAAGCTGTACAACACTGGGATTGTGTGCGCAGCTTGCCAACTGATAGAAAACAGTACCTTACACTTTCCTGACGTTTCCAATCACATGAATATTCGATTGGAAGCTGTTTTGGACAGCTTTTCTTTCCTTTATGCCAAACACTCGGCAGACCTCCGTGCAACGTCCAGAACACGATGGGAGATGTTTTCTGTGCTCGCGCAGGTTTTCCTTGCCAGACAGAGTGGAAAAGCTTTCTGCTAGGATGTAGACCACAAAAGACGCTAAAGACGAAGGTACGATGCTCTCCGGAGCTAAGAGCCGCTGCCGGGCTTCTTTCGGCAGAAGCGGCACTAGGAGAGCACTGTGAGCGGTACAATCGTCTTTGCGCGAAGAAGGCGCTTCTTCGGCTCCGGGAGCCGGAGAGAGCGGCAGCATCGGAAAGGTGAAAAAGGAAGCTGTACAACACTGGGATTGTGTGCGCAGCTTGCCAACTGATAGAAAACAGTACCTTACACTTTCCTGACGTTTCCAATCACATGAATATTCGATTGGAAGCTGTTTTGGACAGCTTTTCTTTCCTTTATGCCAAACACTCGGCAGACCTCCGTGCAACGTCCAGAACACGATGGGAGATGTTTTCTGTGCTCCCGCAGGTTTTCCTTGCCAGACAGAGTGGAAAAGCTTTCTGCTAGGATGTAGACCACAAAAGACGCTAAAGACGAAGGTACGATGCTCTCCGGAGCTAAGAGCCGCTGCCGGGCTTCTTTCGGCAGAAGCGGCGCTAAGAGAGCACTGTGAGCGGTACAATCGTCTTTGCGCGAAGAAGCCGCTTCTTCGGCTCCGGGAGCCGGAGAGAGCGGCAGCATCGGAAAGGTGAAGAAGGAAGCTGTACAACACTGGGATTGTGTGCGCAGCTTGCCAACTGATAGAAAACAGTACCTTACACTTTCCTGACGTTTCCAATCACATGAATATTCGATTGGAAGCTGTTTTGGACAGCTTTTCTTTCCTTTATGCCAAACACTCGGCAGACCTCCGTGCAACGTCCAGAACACGATGGGAGATGTTTTCTGTGCTCGCGCAGGTTTTCCTTGCCAGACAGAGTGGAAAAGCTTTCTGCTAGGATGTAGACCACAAAAGACGCTAAAGACGAAGGTACGATGCTCTCCGGAGCTAAGAGCCGCTGCCGGGCTTCTTTCGGCAGAAGCGGCACTAGGAGAGCACTGTGAGCGGTACAATCGTCTTTGCGCGAAGAAGCCGCTTCTTCGGCTCCGGGAGCCGGAGAGAGCGGCAGCATCGGAAAGGTGAAGAAGGAAGCTGTACAACACTGGGATTGTGTGCGCAGCTTGCCAACTGATAGAAAACAGTACCTTACACTTTCCTGACGTTTCCAATCACATGAATATTGGATAAGAAGCTGTTTTGGACAGCTTTTCTTTCCTTTATGCCAAACACTCGGCAGACCTCCGTGCAACGTCCAGAACACGATGGGAGATGTTTTCTGTGCTCGCGCAGGTTTTCCTTGCCAGACAGAGTGGAAAAGCTTTCTGCTAGGATGTAGACCACAAAAGACGCTAAAGACGAAGGTACGATGCTCTCCGGAGCTAAGAGCCGCTGCCGGGCTTCTTTCGGCAGAAGCGGCGCTAAGAGAGCACTGTGAGCGGTACAATCGTCTTTGCGCGAAGAAGCCGCTTCTTCGGCTCCGGGAGCCGGAGAGAGCGGCAGCATCGGAAAGGTGAAGAAGGAAGCTGTACAACACTGGGATTGTGTGCGCAGCTTGCCAACTGATAGAAAACAGTACCTTACACTTTCCTGACGTTTCCAATCACATGAATATTGGATAAGAAGCTGTTTTGGACAGCTTTTCTTTCGTTTATGCCAAACACTCGGCAGACCTCCGTGCAACGTCCAGAACACGATGGGAGATGTTTTCTGTGCTCGCGCAGGTTTTCCTTGCCAGACAGAGTGGAAAAGCTTTCTGCTAGGATGTAGACCACAAAAGACGCTAAAGACGAAGGTACGATGCTCTCCGGAGCTAAGAGCCGCTGCCGGGCTTCTTTCGGCAGAAGCGGCGCTAAGAGAGCACTGTGAGCGGTACAATCGTCTTTGCGCGAAGAAGCCGCTTCTTCGGCTCCGGGAGCCGGAGAGAGCGGCAGCATCGGAAAGGTGAAAAAGGAAGCTGTACAACACTGGGATTGTGTGCGCAGCTTGCCAACTGATAGAAAACAGTACCTTACACTTTCCTGACGTTTCCAATCACATGAATATTCGATTGGAAGCTGTTTTGGACAGCTTTTCTTTCCTTTATGCCAAACACTCGGCAGACCTCCGTGCAACGTCCAGAACACGATGGGAGATGTTTTCTGTGCTCCCGCAGGTTTTCCTTGCCAGACAGAGTGGAAAAGCTTTCTGCTAGGATGTAGACCACAAAAGACGCTAAAGACGAAGGTACGATGCTCTCCGGAGCTAAGAGCCGCTGCCGGGCTTCTTTCGGCAGAAGCGGCGCTAAGAGAGCACTGTGAGCGGTACAATCGTCTTTGCGCGAAGAAGCCGCTTCTTCGGCTCCGGGAGCCGGAGAGAGCGGCAGCATCGGAAAGGTGAAGAAGGAAGCTGTACAACACTGGGATTGTGTGCGCAGCTTGCCAACTGATAGAAAACAGTACCTTACACTTTCCTGACGTTTCCAATCACATGAATATTCGATTGGAAGCTGTTTTGGACAGCTTTTCTTTCCTTTATGCCAAACACTCGGCAGACCTCCGTGCAACGTCCAGAACACGATGGGAGATGTTTTCTGTGCTCCCGCAGGTTTTCCTTGCCAGACAGAGTGGAAAAGCTTTCTGCTAGGATGTAGACCACAAAAGACGCTAAAGACGAAGGTACGATGCTCTCCGGAGCTAAGAGCCGCTGCCGGGCTTCTTTCGGCAGAAGCGGCACTAGGAGAGCACTGTGAGCGGTACAATCGTCTTTGCGCGAAGAAGCCGCTTCTTCGGCTCCGGGAGCCGGAGAGAGCGGCAGCATCGGAAAGGTGAAGAAGGAAGCTGTACAACACTGGGATTGTGTGCGCAGCTTGCCAACTGATAGAAAACAGTACCTTACACTTTCCTGACGTTTCCAATCACATGAATATTGGATAAGAAGCTGTTTTGGACAGCTTTTCTTTCCTTTATGCCAAACACTCGGCAGACCTCCGTGCAACGTCCAGAACACGATGGGAGATGTTTTCTGTGCTCCCGCAGGTTTTCCTTGCCAGACAGAGTGGAAAAGCTTTCTGCTAGGATGTAGACCACAAAAGACGCTAAAGACGAAGGCACGATGCTCTCCGGAGCTAAGAGCCGCTGCCGGGCTTCTTTCGGCAGAAGCGGCACTAGGAGAGCACTGTGAGCGGTACAATCGTCTTTGCGCGAAGAAGGCGCTTCTTCGGCTCCGGGAGCCGGAGAGAGCGGCAGCATCGGAAAGGTGAAGAAGGAAGCTGTACAACACTGGGATTGTGTGCGCAGCTTGCCAACTGATAGAAAACAGTACCTTACACTTTCCTGACGTTTCCAATCACATGAATATTGGATAAGAAGCTGTTTTGGACAGCTTTTCTTTCCTTTATGCCAAACACTCGGCAGACCTCCGTGCAACGTCCAGAACACGATGGGAGATGTTTTCTGTGCTCGCGCAGGTTTTCCTTGCCAGACAGAGTGGAAAAGCTTTCTGCTAGGATGTAGACCACAAAAGACGCTAAAGACGAAGGTACGATGCTCTCCGGAGCTAAGAGCCGCTGCCGGGCTTCTTTCGGCAGAAGCGGCGCTAAGAGAGCACTGTGAGCGGTACAATCGTCTTTGCGCGAAGAAGCCGCTTCTTCGGCTCCGGGAGCCGGAGAGAGCGGCAGCATCGGAAAGGTGAAGAAGGAAGCTGTACAACACTGGGATTGTGTGCGCAGCTTGCCAACTGATAGAAAACAGTACCTTACACTTTCCTGACGTTTCCAATCACATGAATATTGGATAAGAAGCTGTTTTGGACAGCTTTTCTTTCCTTTATGCCAAACACTCGGCAGACCTCCGTGCAACGTCCAGAACACGATGGGAGATGTTTTCTGTGCTCCCGCAGGTTTTCCTTGCCAGACAGAGTGGAAAAGCTTTCTGCTAGGATGTAGACCACAAAAGACGCTAAAGACGAAGGTACGATGCTCTCAGGAGCTAAGAGCCGCTGCCGGGCTTCTTTCGGCAGAAGCGGCGCTAAGAGAGCACTGTGAGCGGTACAATCGTCTTTGCGCGAAGAAGCCGCTTCTTCGGCTCCGGGAGCCGGAGAGAGCGGCAGCATCGGAAAGGTGAAGAAGGAAGCTGTACAACACTGGGATTGTGTGCGCAGCTTGCCAACTCATAGAAAACAGTACCTTACCACTTTCCTGACGTTTCCAATCACATGAATATTGGATAAGAAGCTGTTTTGGACAGCTTTTCTTTCCTTTATGCCAAACACTCGGCAGACCTCCGTGCAACGTCCAGAACACGATGGGAGATGTTTTCTGTGCTCGCGCAGGTTTTCCTTGCCAGACAGAGTGGAAAAGCTTTCTGCTAGGATGTAGACCACAAAAGACGCTAAAGACGAAGGTACGATGCTCTCCGGAGCTAAGAGCCGCTGCCGGGCTTCTTTCGGCAGAAGCGGCGCTAAGAGAGCACTGTGAGCGGTACAATCGTCTTTGCGCGAAGAAGCCGCTTCTTCGGCTCCGGGAGCCGGAGAGAGCGGCAGCATCGGAAAGGTGAAGAAGGAAGCTGTACAACACTGGGATTGTGTGCGCAGCTTGCCAACTGATAGAAAACAGTACCTTACACTTTCCTGACGTTTCCAATCACATGAATATTGGATAAGAAGCTGTTTTGGACAGCTTTTCTTTCCTTTATGCCAAACACTCGGCAGACCTCCGTGCAATGTCCAGAACACGATGGGAGATGTTTTCTGTGCTCCCGCAGGTTTTCCTTGCCAGACAGAGTGGAAAAGCTTTCTGCTAGGATGTAGACCACAAAAGACACTAAAGGCGAAGGTACGATGCTCTCCGGAGCTTAGAGCCGCTGCCGGGCTTCTTTCGGCAGAAGCGGCGCTAAGAGAGCACTGTGAGCGGTACAATCGTCTTTGCGCGAAGAAGCCGCTTCTTCGGCTCCGGGAGCCGGAGAGAGCGGCAGCATCGGAAAGGTGAAGAAGGAAGCTGTACAACACTGGGATTGTGTGCGCAGCTTGCCAACTGATAGAAAACAGTACCTTACACTTTCCTGATGTTTCCAATCACATGAATATTGGATAAGAAGCTGTTTTGGACAGCTTTTCTTTCCTTTATGCCAAACACTCGGCAGACCTCCGTGCAATGTCCAGAACACGATGGGAGATGTTTTCTGTGCTCCCGCAGGTTTTCCTTGCCAGACAGAGTGGAAAAGCTTTCTGCTAGGATGTAGACCACAAAAGACGCTAAAGACGAAGGTACGATGCTCTCCGGAGCTAAGAGCCGCTGCCGGGCTTCTTTCGGCAGAAGCGGCGCTAAGAGAGCACTGTGAGCGGTACAATCGTCTTTGCGCGAAGAAGCCGCTTCTTCGGCTCCGGGAGCCGGAGAGAGCGGCAGCATCGGAAAGGTGAAGAAGGAAGCTGTACAACACTGGGATTGTGTGCGCAGCTTGCCAACTGATAGAAAACAGTACCTTACACTTTCCTGACGTTTCCAATCACATGAATATTGGATAAGAAGCTGTTTTGGACAGCTTTTCTTTCCTTTATGCCAAACACTCGGCAGACCTCCGTGCAACGTCCAGAACACGATGGGAGATCTTTTCTGTGCTCCCGCAAGTTTTCCTTGCCAGACAGAGTGGAAAAGCTTTCTGCTAGGATGTAGACCACAAAAGACGCTAAAGACGAAGGTACGATGCTCTCCGGAGCTAAGAGCCGCTGCCGGGCTTCTTTCGGCAGAAGCGGCGCTAAGAGAGCACTGTGAGCGGTACAATCGTCTTTGCGCGAAGAAGCCGCTTCTTCGGCTCCGGGAGCCGGAGAGAGCGGCAGCATCGGAAAGGTGAAGAAGGAAGCTGTACAACACTGGGATTGTGTGCGCAGCTTGCCAACTGATAGAAAACAGTACCTTACACTTTCCTGACGTTTCCAATCACATGAATATTCGATACGAAGCTGTTTTGGACAGCTTTTCTTTCCTTTATGCCAAACACTCGGCAGACCTCCGTGCAACGTTTAGAACACGATGGGAGATGTTTTCTGTGCTCCCGCAGGTTTTCCTTGCCAGACAGAGTGGAAAAGCTTTCTGCTAGGATGTAGACCACAAAAGACGCTAAAGACGAAGGTACGATGCTCTCCGGAGCTAAGAGCCGCTGCCGGGCTTCTTTCGGCAGAAGCGGCGCTAAGAGAGCACTGTGAGCGGTACAATCGTCTTTGCGCGAAGAAGCCGCTTCTTCGGCTCCGGGAGCCGGAGAGAGCGGCAGCATCGGAAAGGTGAAGAAGGAAGCTGTACAACACTGGGATTGTGTGCGCAGCTTGCCAACTGATAGAAAACAGTACCTTACACTTTCCTGACGTTTCCAATCACATGAATATTGGATAAGAAGCTGTTTTGGACAGCTTTTCTTTCCTTTATGCCAAACACTCGGCAGACCTCCGTGCAACGTCCAGAACACGATGGGAGATGTTTTCTGTGCTCGCGCAGGTTTTCCTTGCCAGACAGAGTGGAAAAGCTTTCTGCTAGGATGTAGACCACAAAAGACGCTAAAGACGAAGGTACGATGCTCTCCGGAGCTAAGAGCCGCTGCCGGGCTTCTTTCGGCAGAAGCGGCGCTAAGAGAGCACTGTGAGCGGTACAATCGTCTTTGCGCGAAGAAGCCGCTTCTTCGGCTCCGGGAGCCGGAGAGAGCGGCAGCATCGGAAAGGTGAAGAAGGAAGCTGTACAACACTGGGATTGTGTGCGCAGCTTGCCAACTGATAGAAAACAGTACCTTACACTTTCCTGATGTTTCCAATCACATGAATATTGGATAAGAAGCTGTTTTGGACAGCTTTTCTTTCCTTTATGCCAAACACTCGGCAGACCTCCGTGCAACGTCCAGAACACGATGGGAGATGTTTTCTGTGCTCCCGCAGGTTTTCCTTGCCAGACAGAGTGGAAAAGCTTTCTGCTAGGATGTAGACCATAAAAGACGCTAAAGACGAAGGTACGATGCTCTCCGGAGCTAAGAGCCGCTGCCGGGCTTCTTTCGGCAGAAGCGGCGCTAAGAGAGCACTGTGAGCGGTACAATCGTCTTTGCGCGAAGAAGCCGCTTCTTCGGCTCCGGGAGCCGGAGAGAGCGGCAGCATCGGAAAGGTGAAGAAGGAAGCTGTACAACACTGGGATTGTGTGCGCAGCTTGCCAACTGATAGAAAACAGTACCTTACACTTTCCTGACGTTTCCAATCACATGAATATTGGATAAGAAGCTGTTTTGGACAGCTTTTCTTTCCTTTATGCCAAACACTCGGCAGACCTCCGTGCAACGTCCAGAACACGATGGGAGATGTTTTCTGTGCTCCCGCAGGTTTTCCTTGCCAGACAGAGTGGAAAAGCTTTCTGCTAGGATGTAGACCACAAAAGACGCTAAAGACGAAGGTACGATGCTCTCCGGAGCTAAGAGCCGCTGCCGGGCTTCTTTCGGCAGAAGCGGCGCTAAGAGAGCACTGTGAGCGGTACAATCGTCTGTGCGCGAAGAAGGCGCTTCTTCGGCTCCGGGAGCCGGAGAGAGCGGCAGCATCGGAAAGGTGAAGAAGGAAGCTGTACAACACTGGGATTGTGTGCGCAGCTTGCCAACTGATAGAAAACAGTACCTTACACTTTCCTGACGTTTCCAATCACATGAATATTGGATAAGAAGCTGTTTTGGACAGCTTTCCTTTCCTTTATGCCAAACACTCGGCAGACCTCCGTGCAATGTCCAGAACACGATGGGAGATGTTTTCTGTGCTCCCGCAGGTTTTCCTTGCCAGACAGAGTGGAAAAGCTTTCTGCTAGGATGTAGACCACAAAAGACGCTAAAGGCGAAGGTACGATGCTCTCCGGAGCTAAGAGCCGCTGCCGGGCTTCTTTCGGCAGAAGCGGCGCTAAGAGAGCACTGTGAGCGGTACAATCGTCTTTGCGCGAAGAAGCCGCTTCTTCGGCTCCGGGAGCCGGAGAGAGCGGCAGCATCGGAAAGGTGAAGAAGGAAGCTGTACAACACTGGGATTGTGTGCGCAGCTTGCCAACTGATAGAAAACAGTACCTTACACTTTCCTGACGTTTCCAATCACATGAAAATTCGATACGAAGCTGTTTTGGACAGCTTTTCTTTCCTTTATGCCAAACACTTGGCAGACCTCCGTGCAACGTCCAGAACACGATGGGAGATGTTTTCTGTGCTCGCGCAGGTTTTCCTTGCCAGACAGAGTGGAAAAGCTTTCTGCTAGGATGTAGACCACAAAAGACGCTAAAGACGAAGGTACGATGCTCTCCGGAGCTAAGAGCCGCTGCCGGGCTTCTTTCGGCAGAAGCGGCGCTAAGAGAGCACTGTGAGCGGTACAATCGTCTTTGCGCGAAGAAGCCGCTTCTTCGGCTCCGGGAGCCGGAGAGAGCGGCAGCATCGGAAAGGTGAAGAAGGAAGCTGTACAACACTGGGATTGTGTGCGCAGCTTGCCAACTGATAGAAAACAGTACCTTACACTTTCCTGACGTTTCCAATCACATGAATATTGGATAAGAAGCTGTTTTGGACAGCTTTTCTTTCCTTTATGCCAAACACTCAACAGACCTCCGTGCAACGTCCAGAACACGATGGGAGATGTTTTCTGTGCTCCCGCAGGTTTTCCTTGCCAGACAGAGTGGAAAAGCTTTCTGCTAGGATGTAGACCACAAAAGACGCTAAAGACGAAGGTACGATGCTCTCCGGAGCTAAGAGCCGCTGCCGGGCTTCTTTCGGCAGAAGCGGCGCTAAGAGAGCACTGTGAGCGGTACAATCGTCTTTGCGCGAAGAAGCCGCTTCTTCGGCTCCGGGAGCCGGAGAGAGCGGCAGCATCGGAAAGGTGAAGAAGGAAGCTGTACAACACTGGGATTGTGTGCGCAGCTTGCCAACTGATAGAAAACAGTACCTTACACTTTCCTGACGTTTCCAATCACATGAATATTGGATAAGAAGCTGTTTTGGACAGCTTTTCTTTCCTTTATGCCAAACACTCGGCAGACCTCCGTGCAACGTCCAGAACACGATGGGAGATGTTTTCTGTGCTCGCGCAGGTTTTCCTTGCCAGACAGAGTGGAAAAGCTTTCTGCTAGGATGTAGACCACAAAAGACGCTAAAGACGAAGGTACGATGCTCTCCGGAGCTAAGAGCCGCTGCCGGGCTTCTTTCGGCAGAAGCGGCGCTAAGAGAGCACTGTGAGCGGTACAATCGTCTTTGCGCGAAGAAGCCGCTTCTTCGGCTCCGGGAGCCGGAGAGAGCGGCAGCATCGGAAAGGTGAAGAAGGAAGCTGTACAACACTGGGATTGTGTGCGCAGCTTGCCAACTGATAGAAAACAGTACCTTACACTTTCCTGACGTTTCCAATCACATGAATATTGGATAAGAAGCTGTTTTGGACAGCTTTTCTTTCCTTTATGCCAAACACTCGGCAGACCTCCGTGCAACGTCCAGAACACGATGGGAGATGTTTTCTGTGCTCGCGCAGGTTTTCCTTGCCAGACAGAGTGGAAAAGCTTTCTGCTAGGATGTAGACCACAAAAGACGCTAAAGACGAAGGTACGATGCTCTCCGGAGCTAAGAGCCGCTGCCGGGCTTCTTTCGGCAGAAGCGGCGCTAAGAGAGCACTGTGAGCGGTACAATCGTCTTTGCGCGAAGAAGCCGCTTTTTCGGCTCCGGGAGCCGGAGAGAGCGGCAGCATCGGAAAGGTGAAGAAGGAAGCTGTACAACACTGGGATTGTGTGCGCAGCTTGCCAACTGATAGAAAACAGTACCTTACACTTTCCTGACGTTTCCAATCACATGAAAATTCGATACGAAGCTGTTTTGGACAGCTTTTCTTTCCTTTATGCCAAACACTCGGCAGACCTCCGTGCAACGTCCAGAACACGATGGGAGATGTTTTCTGTGCTCGCGCAGGTTTTCCTTGCCAGACAGAGTGGAAAAGCTTTCTGCTAGGATGTAGACCACAAAAGACGCTAAAGACGAAGGTACGATGCTCTCCGGAGCTAAGAGCCGCTGCCGGGCTTCTTTCGGCAGAAGCGGCGCTAAGAGAGCACTGTGAGCGGTACAATCGTCTGTGCGCGAAGAAGCCGCTTCTTCGGCTCCGGGAGCCGGAGAGAGCGGCAGCATCGGAAAGGTGAAGAAGGAAGCTGTACAACACTGGGATTGTGTGCGCAGCTTGCCAACTGATAGAAAACAGTACCTTACACTTTCCTGACGTTTCCAATCACATGAATATTGGATAAGAAGCTGTTTTGGACAGCTTTTCTTTCCTTTATGCCAAACACTCGGCAGACGTCCGTGCAATGTCCAGAACACGATGGGAGATGTTTTCTGTGCTCCCGCAGGTTTTCCTTGCCAGACAGAGTGGAAAAGCTTTCTGCTAGGATGTAGACCACAAAAGACGCTAAAGACGAAGGTACGATGCTCTCCGGAGCTAAGAGCCGCTGCCGGGCTTCTTTCGGCAGAAGCGGCGCTAAGAGAGCACTGTGAGCGGTACAATCGTCTTTGCGCGAAGAAGCCGCTTCTTCGGCTCCGGGAGCCGGAGAGAGCGGCAGCATCGGAAAGGTGAAAAAGGAAGCTGTACAACACTGGGATTGTGTGCGCAGCTTGCCAACTGATAGAAAACAGTACCTTACACTTTCCTGACGTTTCCAATCACATGAATATTCGATTGGAAGCTGTTTTGGACAGCTTTTCTTTCCTTTATGCCAAACACTCGGCAGACCTCCGTGCAACGTCCAGAACACGATGGGAGATGTTTTCTGTGCTCCCGCAGGTTTTCCTTGCCAGACAGAGTGGAAAAGCTTTCTGCTAGGATGTAGACCACAAAAGATGCTAAAGACGAAGGTACGATGCTCTCCGGAGCTAAGAGCCGCTGCCGGGCTTCTTTCGGCAGAAGCGGCGCTAAGAGAGCACTGTGAGCGGTACAATCGTCTTTGCGCGAAGAAGCCGCTTCTTCGGCTCCGGGAGCCGGAGAGAGCGGCAGCATCGGAAAGGTGAAGAAGGAAGCTGTACAACACTGGGATTGTGTGCGCAGCTTGCCAACTGATAGAAAACAGTACCTTACACTTTCCTGACGTTTCCAATCACATGAAAATTCGATACGAAGCTGTTTTGGACAGCTTTTCTTTCCTTTATGCCAAACACTCGGCAGACCTCCGTGCAACGTCCAGAACACGATGGGAGATGTTTTCTGTGCTCGCGCAGGTTTTCCTTGCCAGACAGAGTGGAAAAGCTTTCTGCTAGGATGTAGACCACAAAAGATGCTAAAGACGAAGGTACGATGCTCTCCGGAGCTAAGAGCCGCTGCCGGGCTTCTTTCGGCAGAAGCGGCGCTAAGAGAGCACTGTGAGCGGTACAATCGTCTTTGCGCGAAGAAGCCGCTTCTTCGGCTCCGGGAGCCGGAGAGAGCGGCAGCATCGGAAAGGTGAAGAAGGAAGCTGTACAACACTGGGATTGTGTGCGCAGCTTGCCAACTGATAGAAAACAGTACCTTACACTTTCCTGACGTTTCCAATCACATGAATATTGGATAAGAAGCTGTTTTGGACAGCTTTTCTTTCCTTTATGCCAAACACTCGGCAGACCTCCGTGCAACGTCCAGAACACGATGGGAGATGTTTTCTGTGCTCCCGCAGGTTTTCCTTGCCAGACAGAGTGGAAAAGCTTTCTGCTAGGATGTAGACCACAAAAGACGCTAAAGACGAAGGTACGATGCTCTCCGGAGCTAAGAGCCGCTGCCGGGCTTCTTTCGGCAGAAGCGGCGCTAAGAGAGCACTGTGAGCGGTACAATCGTCTGTGCGCGAAGAAGCCGCTTCTTCGGCTCCGGGAGCCGGAGAGAGCGGCAGCATCGGAAAGGTGAAGAAGGAAGCTGTACAACACTGGGATTGTGTGCGCAGCTTGCCAACTGATAGAAAACAGTACCTTACACTTTCCTGACGTTTCCAATCACATGAATATTGGATAAGAAGCTGTTTTGGACAGCTTTTCTTTCCTTTATGCCAAACACTCGGCAGACGTCCGTGCAATGTCCAGAACACCATGGGAGATGTTTTCTGTGCTCCCGCAGGTTTTCCTTGCCAGACAGAGTGGAAAAGCTTTCTGCTAGGATGTAGACCACAAAAGACGCTAAAGACGAAGGTACGATGCTCTCCGGAGCTAAGAGCCGCTGCCGGGCTTCTTTCGGCAGAAGCGGCGCTAAGAGAGCACTGTGAGCGGTACAATCGTCTTTGCGCGAAGAAGCCGCTTCTTCGGCTCCGGGAGCCGGAGAGAGCGGCAGCATCGGAAAGGTGAAGAAGGAAGCTGTACAACACTGGGATTGTGTGCGCAGCTTGCCAACTGATAGAAAACAGTACCTTACACTTTCCTGACGTTTCCAATCACATGAAAATTCGATTGGAAGCTGTTTTGGACAGCTTTTCTTTCCTTTATGCCAAACACTCGGCAGACCTCCGTGCAACGTCCAGAACACGATGGGAGATGTTTTCTGTGCTCCCGCAGGTTTTCCTTGCCAGACAGAGTGGAAAAGCTTTCTGCTAGGATGTAGACCACAAAAGACGCTAAAGACGAAGGTACGATGCTCTCCGGAGCTAAGAGCCGCTGCCGGGCTTCTTTCGGCAGAAGCGGCGCTAAGAGAGCACTGTGAGCGGTACAATCGTCTTTGCGCGAAGAAGCCGCTTCTTCGGCTCCGGGAGCCGGAGAGAGCGGCAGCATCGGAAAGGTGAAGAAGGAAGCTGTACAACACTGGGATTGTGTGCGCAGCTTGCCAACTGATAGAAAACAGTACCTTACACTTTCCTGACGTTTCCAATCACATGAATATTGGATAAGAAGCTGTTTTGGACAGCTTTTCTTTCCTTTATGCCAAACACTCGGCAGACCTCCGTGCAACGTCCAGAACACGATGGGAGATGTTTTCTGTGCTCCCGCAGGTTTTCCTTGCCAGACAGAGTGGAAAAGCTTTCTGCTAGGATGTAGACCACAAAAGACGCTAAAGACGAAGGTACGATGCTCTCAGGAGCTAAGAGCCGCTGCCGGGCTTCTTTCGGCAGAAGCGGCGCTAAGAGAGCACTGTGAGCGGTACAATCGTCTTTGCGCGAAGAAGCCGCTTCTTCGGCTCCGGGAGCCGGAGAGAGCGGCAGCATCGGAAAGGTGAAAAAGGAAGCTGTACAACACTGGGATTGTGTGCGCAGCTTGCCAACTGATAGAAAACAGTACCTTACACTTTCCTGACGTTTCCAATCACATGAATATTCGATTGGAAGCTGTTTTGGACAGCTTTTCTTTCCTTTATGCCAAACACTCGGCAGACCTCCGTGCAACGTCCAGAACACGATGGGAGATGTTTTCTGTGCTCGCGCAGGTTTTCCTTGCCAGACAGAGTGGAAAAGCTTTCTGCTAGGATGTAGACCACAAAAGACGCTAAAGACGAAGGTACGATGCTCTCCGGAGCTAAGAGCCGCTGCCGGGCTTCTTTCGGCAGAAGCGGCGCTAAGAGAGCACTGTGAGCGGTACAATCGTCTTTGCGCGAAGAAGCCGCTTCTTCGGCTCCGGGAGCCGGAGAGAGCGGCAGCATCGGAAAGGTGAAGAAGGAAGCTGTACAACACTGGGATTGTGTGCGCAGCTTGCCAACTGATAGAAAACAGTACCTTACACTTTCCTGACGTTTCCAATCACATGAATATTCGATTGGAAGCTGTTTTGGACAGCTTTTCTTTCCTTTATGCCAAACACTCGGCAGACCTCCGTGCAACGTCCAGAACACGATGGGAGATGTTTTCTGTGCTCCCGCAGGTTTTCCTTGCCAGACAGAGTGGAAAAGCTTTCTGCTAGGATGTAGACCACAAAAGACGCTAAAGACGAAGGTACGATGCTCTCCGGAGCTAAGAGCCGCTGCCGGGCTTCTTTCGGCAGAAGCGGCACTAGGAGAGCACTGTGAGCGGTACAATCGTCTTTGCGCGAAGAAGCCGCTTCTTCGGCTCCGGGAGCCGGAGAGAGCGGCAGCATCGGAAAGGTGAAGAAGGAAGCTGTACAACACTGGGATTGTGTGCGCAGCTTGCCAACTGATAGAAAACAGTACCTTACACTTTCCTGACGTTTCCAATCACATGAATATTGGATAAGAAGCTGTTTTGGACAGCTTTTCTTTCCTTTATGCCAAACACTCGGCAGACCTCCGTGCAACGTCCAGAACACGATGGGAGATGTTTTCTGTGCTCCCGCAGGTTTTCCTTGCCAGACAGAGTGGAAAAGCTTTCTGCTAGGATGTAGACCACAAAAGACGCTAAAGACGAAGGTACGATGCTCTCCGGAGCTAAGAGCCGCTGCCGGGCTTCTTTCGGCAGAAGCGGCACTAGGAGAGCACTGTGAGCGGTACAATCGTCTTTGCGCGAAGAAGGCGCTTCTTCGGCTCCGGGAGCCGGAGAGAGCGGCAGCATCGGAAAGGTGAAGAAGGAAGCTGTACAACACTGGGATTGTGTGCGCAGCTTGCCAACTGATAGAAAACAGTACCTTACACTTTCCTGACGTTTCCAATCACATGAATATTGGATAAGAAGCTGTTTTGGACAGCTTTTCTTTCCTTTATGCCAAACACTCGGCAGACCTCCGTGCAACGTCCAGAACACGATGGGAGATGTTTTCTGTGCTCGCGCAGGTTTTCCTTGCCAGACAGAGTGGAAAAGCTTTCTGCTAGGATGTAGACCACAAAAGACGCTAAAGACGAAGGTACGATGCTCTCCGGAGCTAAGAGCCGCTGCCGGGCTTCTTTCGGCAGAAGCGGCGCTAAGAGAGCACTGTGAGCGGTACAATCGTCTTTGCGCAAAGAAGCCGCTTCTTCGGCTCCGGGAGCCGGAGAGAGCGGCAGCATCGGAAAGGTGAAGAAGGAAGCTGTACAACACTGGGATTGTGTGCGCAGCTTGCCAACTGATAGAAAACAGTACCTTACACTTTCCTGACGTTTCCAATCACATGAATATTGGATAAGAAGCTGTTTTGGACAGCTTTTCTTTCCTTTATGCCAAACACTCGGCAGACCTCCGTGCAACGTCCAGAACACGATGGGAGATGTTTTCTGTGCTCCCGCAGGTTTTCCTTGCCAGACAGAGTGGAAAAGCTTTCTGCTAGGATGTAGACCACAAAAGACGCTAAAGACGAAGGTACGATGCTCTCAGGAGCTAAGAGCCGCTGCCGGGCTTCTTTCGGCAGAAGCGGCGCTAAGAGAGCACTGTGAGCGGTACAATCGTCTTTGCGCGAAGAAGCCGCTTCTTCGGCTCCGGGAGCCGGAGAGAGCGGCAGCATCGGAAAGGTGAAGAAGGAAGCTGTACAACACTGGGATTGTGTGCGCAGCTTGCCAACTGATAGAAAACAGTACCTTACACTTTCCTGACGTTTCCAATCACATGAATATTGGATAAGAAGCTGTTTTGGACAGCTTTTCTTTCCTTTATGCCAAACACTCGGCAGACCTCCGTGCAACGTCCAGAACACGATGGGAGATGTTTTCTGTGCTCGCGCAGGTTTTCCTTGCCAGACAGAGTGGAAAAGCTTTCTGCTAGGATGTAGACCACAAAAGACGCTAAAGACGAAGGTACGATGCTCTCCGGAGCTAAGAGCCGCTGCCGGGCTTCTTTCGGCAGAAGCGGCGCTAAGAGAGCACTGTGAGCGGTACAATCGTCTTTGCGCGAAGAAGCCGCTTCTTCGGCTCCGGGAGCCGGAGAGAGCGGCAGCATCGGAAAGGTGAAGAAGGAAGCTGTACAACACTGGGATTGTGTGCGCAGCTTGCCAACTGATAGAAAACAGTACCTTACACTTTCCTGACGTTTCCAATCACATGAATATTGGATAAGAAGCTGTTTTGGACAGCTTTTCTTTCGTTTATGCCAAACACTCGGCAGACCTCCGTGCAACGTCCAGAACACGATGGGAGATGTTTTCTGTGCTCCCGCAGGTTTTCCTTGCCAGACAGAGTGGAAAAGCTTTCTGCTAGGATGTAGACCACAAAAGACGCTAAAGACGAAGGTACGATGCTCTCCGGAGCTAAGAGCCGCTGCCGGGCTTCTTTCGGCAGAAGCGGCGCTAAGAGAGCACTGTGAGCGGTACAATCGTCTTTGCGCGAAGAAGCCGCTTCTTCGGCTCCGGGAGCCGGAGAGAGCGGCAGCATCGGAAAGGTGAAAAAGGAAGCTGTACAACACTGGGATTGTGTGCGCAGCTTGCCAACTGATAGAAAACAGTACCTTACACTTTCCTGACGTTTCCAATCACATGAATATTCGATTGGAAGCTGTTTTGGACAGCTTTTCTTTCCTTTATGCCAAACACTCGGCAGACCTCCGTGCAACGTTTAGAACACGATGGGAGATGTTTTCTGTGCTCCCGCAGGTTTTCCTTGCCAGACAGAGTGGAAAAGCTTTCTGCTAGGATGTAGACCACAAAAGACGCTAAAGACGAAGGTACGATGCTCTCCGGAGCTAAGAGCCGCTGCCGGGCTTCTTTCGGCAGAAGCGGCACTAGGAGAGCACTGTGAGCGGTACAATCGTCTTTGCGCGAAGAAGCCGCTTCTTCGGCTCCGGGAGCCGGAGAGAGCGGCAGCATCGGAAAGGTGAAGAAGGAAGCTGTACAACACTGGGATTGTGTGCGCAGCTTGCCAACTGATAGAAAACAGTACCTTACACTTTCCTGACGTTTCCAATCACATGAATATTGGATAAGAAGCTGTTTTGGACAGCTTTTCTTTCCTTTATGCCAAACACTCGGCAGACCTCCGTGCAACGTCCAGAACACGATGGGAGATGTTTTCTGTGCTCCCGCAGGTTTTCCTTGCCAGACAGAGTGGAAAAGCTTTCTGCTAGGATGTAGACCACAAAAGACGCTAAAGACGAAGGTACGATGCTCTCCGGAGCTAAGAGCCGCTGCCGGGCTTCTTTCGGCAGAAGCGGCGCTAAGAGAGCACTGTGAGCGGTACAATCGTCTTTGCGCGAAGAAGCCGCTTCTTCGGCTCCGGGAGCCGGAGAGAGCGGCAGCATCGGAAAGGTGAAGAAGGAAGCTGTACAACACTGGGATTGTGTGCGCAGCTTGCCAACTGATAGAAAACAGTACCTTACACTTTCCTGACGTTTCCAATCACATGAATATTGGATAAGAAGCTGTTTTGGACAGCTTTTCTTTCCTTTATGCCAAACACTCAACAGACCTCCGTGCAACGTCCAGAACACGATGGGAGATGTTTTCTGTGCTCCCGCAGGTTTTCCTTGCCAGACAGAGTGGAAAAGCTTTCTGCTAGGATGTAGACCACAAAAGACGCTAAAGACGAAGGTACGATGCTCTCCGGAGCTAAGAGCCGCTGCCGGGCTTCTTTCGGCAGAAGCGGCGCTAAGAGAGCACTGTGAGCGGTACAATCGTCTTTGCGCGAAGAAGCCGCTTCTTCGGCTCCGGGAGCCGGAGAGAGCGGCAGCATCGGAAAGGTGAAGAAGGAAGCTGTACAACACTGGGATTGTGTGCGCAGCTTGCCAACTGATAGAAAACAGTACCTTACACTTTCCTGACGTTTCCAATCACATGAATATTGGATAAGAAGCTGTTTTGGACAGCTTTTCTTTCCTTTATGCCAAACACTCGGCAGACCTCCGTGCAACGTCCAGAACACGATGGGAGATGTTTTCTGTGCTCGCGCAGGTTTTCCTTGCCAGACAGAGTGGAAAAGCTTTCTGCTAGGATGTAGACCACAAAAGACGCTAAAGACGAAGGTACGATGCTCTCCGGAGCTAAGAGCCGCTGCCGGGCTTCTTTCGGCAGAAGCGGCGCTAAGAGAGCACTGTGAGCGGTACAATCGTCTTTGCGCAAAGAAGCCGCTTCTTCGGCTCCGGGAGCCGGAGAGAGCGGCAGCATCGGAAAGGTGAAGAAGGAAGCTGTACAACACTGGGATTGTGTGCGCAGCTTGCCAACTGATAGAAAACAGTACCTTACACTTTCCTGACGTTTCCAATCACATGAATATTGGATAAGAAGCTGTTTTGGACAGCTTTTCTTTCCTTTATGCCAAACACTCGGCAGACCTCCGTGCAACGTCCAGAACACGATGGGAGATGTTTTCTGTGCTCCCGCAGGTTTTCCTTGCCAGACAGAGTGGAAAAGCTTTCTGCTAGGATGTAGACCACAAAAGATGCTAAAGACGAAGGTACGATGCTCTCCGGAGCTAAGAGCCGCTGCCGGGCTTCTTTCGGCAGAAGCGGCGCTAAGAGAGCACTGTGAGCGGTACAATCGTCTTTGCGCGAAGAAGCCGCTTCTTCGGCTCCGGGAGCCGGAGAGAGCGGCAGCATCGGAAAGGTGAAGAAGGAAGCTGTACAACACTGGGATTGTGTGCGCAGCTTGCCAACTGATAGAAAACAGTACCTTACACTTTCCTGACGTTTCCAATCACATGAAAATTCGATACGAAGCTGTTTTGGACAGCTTTTCTTTCCTTTATGCCAAACACTCGGCAGACCTCCGTGCAACGTCCAGAACACGATGGGAGATGTTTTCTGTGCTCGCGCAGGTTTTCCTTGCCAGACAGAGTGGAAAAGCTTTCTGCTAGGATGTAGACCACAAAAGACGCTAAAGACGAAGGTACGATGCTCTCCGGAGCTAAGAGCCGCTGCCGGGCTTCTTTCGGCAGAAGCGGCGCTAAGAGAGCACTGTGAGCGGTACAATCGTCTTTGCGCGAAGAAGCCGCTTCTTCGGCTCCGGGAGCCGGAGAGAGCGGCAGCATCGGAAAGGTGAAGAAGGAAGCTGTACAACACTGGGATTGTGTGCGCAGCTTGCCAACTGATAGAAAACAGTACCTTACACTTTCCTGACGTTTCCAATCACATGAATATTGGATAAGAAGCTGTTTTGGACAGCTTTTCTTTCCTTTATGCCAAACACTCGGCAGACCTCCGTGCAACGTCCAGAACACGATGGGAGATGTTTTCTGTGCTCCCGCAGGTTTTCCTTGCCAGACAGAGTGGAAAAGCTTTCTGCTAGGATGTAGACCACAAAAGACGCTAAAGACGAAGGTACGATGCTCTCCGGAGCTAAGAGCCGCTGCCGGGCTTCTTTCGGCAGAAGCGGCGCTAAGAGAGCACTGTGAGCGGTACAATCGTCTGTGCGCGAAGAAGCCGCTTCTTCGGCTCCGGGAGCCGGAGAGAGCGGCAGCATCGGAAAGGTGAAGAAGGAAGCTGTACAACACTGGGATTGTGTGCGCAGCTTGCCAACTGATAGAAAACAGTACCTTACACTTTCCTGACGTTTCCAATCACATGAATATTGGATAAGAAGCTGTTTTGGACAGCTTTTCTTTCCTTTATGCCAAACACTCGGCAGACGTCCGTGCAATGTCCAGAACACCATGGGAGATGTTTTCTGTGCTCCCGCAGGTTTTCCTTGCCAGACAGAGTGGAAAAGCTTTCTGCTAGGATGTAGACCACAAAAGACGCTAAAGACGAAGGTACGATGCTCTCCGGAGCTAAGAGCCGCTGCCGGGCTTCTTTCGGCAGAAGCGGCGCTAAGAGAGCACTGTGAGCGGTACAATCGTCTTTGCGCGAAGAAGCCGCTTCTTCGGCTCCGGGAGCCGGAGAGAGCGGCAGCATCGGAAAGGTGAAGAAGGAAGCTGTACAACACTGGGATTGTGTGCGCAGCTTGCCAACTGATAGAAAACAGTACCTTACACTTTCCTGACGTTTCCAATCACATGAAAATTCGATTGGAAGCTGTTTTGGACAGCTTTTCTTTCCTTTATGCCAAACACTCGGCAGACCTCCGTGCAACGTCCAGAACACGATGGGAGATGTTTTCTGTGCTCCCGCAGGTTTTCCTTGCCAGACAGAGTGGAAAAGCTTTCTGCTAGGATGTAGACCACAAAAGACGCTAAAGACGAAGGTACGATGCTCTCCAGAGCTAAGAGCCGCTGCCGGGCTTCTTTCGGCAGAAGCGGCGCTAAGAGAGCACTGTGAGCGGTACAATCGTCTTTGCGCGAAGAAGCCGCTTCTTCGGCTCCGGGAGCCGGAGAGAGCGGCAGCATCGGAAAGGTGAAGAAGGAAGCTGTACAACACTGGGATTGTGTGCGCAGCTTGCCAACTGATAGAAAACAGTACCTTACACTTTCCTGACGTTTCCAATCACATGAATATTGGATAAGAAGCTGTTTTGGACAGCTTTTCTTTCCTTTATGCCAAACACTCGGCAGACCTCCGTGCAACGTCCAGAACACGATGGGAGATGTTTTCTGTGCTCCCGCAGGTTTTCCTTGCCAGACAGAGTGGAAAAGCTTTCTGCTAGGATGTAGACCACAAAAGACGCTAAAGACGAAGGTACGATGCTCTCAGGAGCTAAGAGCCGCTGCCGGGCTTCTTTCGGCAGAAGCGGCGCTAAGAGAGCACTGTGAGCGGTACAATCGTCTTTGCGCGAAGAAGCCGCTTCTTCGGCTCCGGGAGCCGGAGAGAGCGGCAGCATCGGAAAGGTGAAAAAGGAAGCTGTACAACACTGGGATTGTGTGCGCAGCTTGCCAACTGATAGAAAACAGTACCTTACACTTTCCTGACGTTTCCAATCACATGAATATTCGATTGGAAGCTGTTTTGGACAGCTTTTCTTTCCTTTATGCCAAACACTCGGCAGACCTCCGTGCAACGTCCAGAACACGATGGGAGATGTTTTCTGTGCTCGCGCAGGTTTTCCTTGCCAGACAGAGTGGAAAAGCTTTCTGCTAGGATGTAGACCACAAAAGACGCTAAAGACGAAGGTACGATGCTCTCCGGAGCTAAGAGCCGCTGCCGGGCTTCTTTCGGCAGAAGCGGCGCTAAGAGAGCACTGTGAGCGGTACAATCGTCTTTGCGCGAAGAAGCCGCTTCTTCGGCTCCGGGAGCCGGAGAGAGCGGCAGCATCGGAAAGGTGAAGAAGGAAGCTGTACAACACTGGGATTGTGTGCGCAGCTTGCCAACTGATAGAAAACAGTACCTTACACTTTCCTGACGTTTCCAATCACATGAATATTCGATTGGAAGCTGTTTTGGACAGCTTTTCTTTCCTTTATGCCAAACACTCGGCAGACCTCCGTGCAACGTCCAGAACACGATGGGAGATGTTTTCTGTGCTCCCGCAGGTTTTCCTTGCCAGACAGAGTGGAAAAGCTTTCTGCTAGGATGTAGACCACAAAAGACGCTAAAGACGAAGGTACGATGCTCTCCGGAGCTAAGAGCCGCTGCCGGGCTTCTTTCGGCAGAAGCGGCACTAGGAGAGCACTGTGAGCGGTACAATCGTCTTTGCGCGAAGAAGCCGCTTCTTCGGCTCCGGGAGCCGGAGAGAGCGGCAGCATCGGAAAGGTGAAGAAGGAAGCTGTACAACACTGGGATTGTGTGCGCAGCTTGCCAACTGATAGAAAACAGTACCTTACACTTTCCTGACGTTTCCAATCACATGAATATTGGATAAGAAGCTGTTTTGGACAGCTTTTCTTTCCTTTATGCCAAACACTCGGCAGACCTCCGTGCAACGTCCAGAACACGATGGGAGATGTTTTCTGTGCTCCCGCAGGTTTTCCTTGCCAGACAGAGTGGAAAAGCTTTCTGCTAGGATGTAGACCACAAAAGACGCTAAAGACGAAGGTACGATGCTCTCCGGAGCTAAGAGCCGCTGCCGGGCTTCTTTCGGCAGAAGCGGCGCTAAGAGAGCACTGTGAGCGGTACAATCGTCTTTGCGCGAAGAAGCCGCTTCTTCGGCTCCGGGAGCCGGAGAGAGCGGCAGCATCGGAAAGGTGAAGAAGGAAGCTGTACAACACTGGGATTGTGTGCGCAGCTTGCCAACTGATAGAAAACAGTACCTTACACTTTCCTGACGTTTCCAATCACATGAATATTGGATAAGAAGCTGTTTTGGACAGCTTTTCTTTCCTTTATGCCAAACACTCGGCAGACCTCCGTGCAACGTCCAGAACACGATGGGAGATGTTTTCTGTGCTCGCGCAGGTTTTCCTTGCCAGACAGAGTGGAAAAGCTTTCTGCTAGGATGTAGACCACAAAAGACGCTAAAGACGAAGGTACGATGCTCTCCGGAGCTAAGAGCCGCTGCCGGGCTTCTTTCGGCAGAAGCGGCGCTAAGAGAGCACTGTGAGCGGTACAATCGTCTTTGCGCAAAGAAGCCGCTTCTTCGGCTCCGGGAGCCGGAGAGAGCGGCAGCATCGGAAAGGTGAAGAAGGAAGCTGTACAACACTGGGATTGTGTGCGCAGCTTGCCAACTGATAGAAAACAGTACCTTACACTTTCCTGACGTTTCCAATCACATGAATATTGGATAAGAAGCTGTTTTGGACAGCTTTTCTTTCCTTTATGCCAAACACTCGGCAGACCTCCGTGCAACGTCCAGAACACGATGGGAGATGTTTTCTGTGCTCCCGCAGGTTTTCCTTGCCAGACAGAGTGGAAAAGCTTTCTGCTAGGATGTAGACCACAAAAGACGCTAAAGACGAAGGTACGATGCTCTCAGGAGCTAAGAGCCGCTGCCGGGCTTCTTTCGGCAGAAGCGGCGCTAAGAGAGCACTGTGAGCGGTACAATCGTCTTTGCGCGAAGAAGCCGCTTCTTCGGCTCCGGGAGCCGGAGAGAGCGGCAGCATCGGAAAGGTGAAGAAGGAAGCTGTACAACACTGGGATTGTGTGCGCAGCTTGCCAACTGATAGAAAACAGTACCTTACACTTTCCTGACGTTTCCAATCACATGAATATTGGATAAGAAGCTGTTTTGGACAGCTTTTCTTTCCTTTATGCCAAACACTCGGCAGACCTCCGTGCAACGTCCAGAACACGATGGGAGATGTTTTCTGTGCTCGCGCAGGTTTTCCTTGCCAGACAGAGTGGAAAAGCTTTCTGCTAGGATGTAGACCACAAAAGACGCTAAAGACGAAGGTACGATGCTCTCCGGAGCTAAGAGCCGCTGCCGGGCTTCTTTCGGCAGAAGCGGCGCTAAGAGAGCACTGTGAGCGGTACAATCGTCTTTGCGCGAAGAAGCCGCTTCTTCGGCTCCGGGAGCCGGAGAGAGCGGCAGCATCGGAAAGGTGAAGAAGGAAGCTGTACAACACTGGGATTGTGTGCGCAGCTTGCCAACTGATAGAAAACAGTACCTTACACTTTCCTGACGTTTCCAATCACATGAATATTGGATAAGAAGCTGTTTTGGACAGCTTTTCTTTCCTTTATGCCAAACACTCGGCAGACCTCCGTGCAACGTCCAGAACACGATGGGAGATGTTTTCTGTGCTCCCGCAGGTTTTCCTTGCCAGACAGAGTGGAAAAGCTTTCTGCTAGGATGTAGACCACAAAAGACGCTAAAGACGAAGGTACGATGCTCTCCGGAGCTAAGAGCCGCTGCCGGGCTTCTTTCGGCAGAAGCGGCGCTAAGAGAGCACTGTGAGCGGTACAATCGTCTTTGCGCGAAGAAGCCGCTTCTTCGGCTCCGGGAGCCGGAGAGAGCGGCAGCATCGGAAAGGTGAAAAAGGAAGCTGTACAACACTGGGATTGTGTGCGCAGCTTGCCAACTGATAGAAAACAGTACCTTACACTTTCCTGACGTTTCCAATCACATGAATATTCGATTGGAAGCTGTTTTGGACAGCTTTTCTTTCCTTTATGCCAAACACTCGGCAGACCTCCGTGCAACGTCCAGAACACGATGGGAGATGTTTTCTGTGCTCCCGCAGGTTTTCCTTGCCAGACAGAGTGGAAAAGCTTTCTGCTAGGATGTAGACCACAAAAGACGCTAAAGACGAAGGTACGATGCTCTCCGGAGCTAAGAGCCGCTGCCGGGCTTCTTTCGGCAGAAGCGGCACTAGGAGAGCACTGTGAGCGGTACAATCGTCTTTGCGCGAAGAAGCCGCTTCTTCGGCTCCGGGAGCCGGAGAGAGCGGCAGCATCGGAAAGGTGAAGAAGGAAGCTGTACAACACTGGGATTGTGTGCGCAGCTTGCCAACTGATAGAAAACAGTACCTTACACTTTCCTGACGTTTCCAATCACATGAATATTGGATAAGAAGCTGTTTTGGACAGCTTTTCTTTCCTTTATGCCAAACACTCGGCAGACCTCCGTGCAACGTCCAGAACACGATGGGAGATGTTTTCTGTGCTCCCGCAGGTTTTCCTTGCCAGACAGAGTGGAAAAGCTTTCTGCTAGGATGTAGACCACAAAAGACGCTAAAGACGAAGGTACGATGCTCTCCGGAGCTAAGAGCCGCTGCCGGGCTTCTTTCGGCAGAAGCGGCGCTAAGAGAGCACTGTGAGCGGTACAATCGTCTTTGCGCGAAGAAGCCGCTTCTTCGGCTCCGGGAGCCGGAGAGAGCGGCAGCATCGGAAAGGTGAAGAAGGAAGCTGTACAACACTGGGATTGTGTGCGCAGCTTGCCAACTGATAGAAAACAGTACCTTACACTTTCCTGACGTTTCCAATCACATGAATATTGGATAAGAAGCTGTTTTGGACAGCTTTTCTTTCCTTTATGCCAAACACTCAACAGACCTCCGTGCAACGTCCAGAACACGATGGGAGATGTTTTCTGTGCTCCCGCAGGTTTTCCTTGCCAGACAGAGTGGAAAAGCTTTCTGCTAGGATGTAGACCACAAAAGACGCTAAAGACGAAGGTACGATGCTCTCCGGAGCTAAGAGCCGCTGCCGGGCTTCTTTCGGCAGAAGCGGCGCTAAGAGAGCACTGTGAGCGGTACAATCGTCTTTGCGCGAAGAAGCCGCTTCTTCGGCTCCGGGAGCCGGAGAGAGCGGCAGCATCGGAAAGGTGAAGAAGGAAGCTGTACAACACTGGGATTGTGTGCGCAGCTTGCCAACTGATAGAAAACAGTACCTTACACTTTC
This sequence comes from Ammospiza caudacuta, assembly GCF_027887145.1. NCBI lineage: Eukaryota > Metazoa > Chordata > Aves > Passeriformes > Passerellidae > Ammospiza > Ammospiza caudacuta. The sequence goes on along the minus strand of NC_080593.1, from coordinate 58,741,864 downwards.
CTGACGTTTCCAATCACATGAATATTGGATAAGAAGCTGTTTTGGACAGCTTTTCTTTCCTTTATGCCAAACACTCGGCAGACCTCCGTGCAACGTCCAGAACACGATGGGAGATGTTTTCTGTGCTCGCGCAGGTTTTCCTTGCCAGACAGAGTGGAAAAGCTTTCTGCTAGGATGTAGACCACAAAAGACGCTAAAGACGAAGGTACGATGCTCTCCGGAGCTAAGAGCCGCTGCCGGGCTTCTTTCGGCAGAAGCGGCGCTAAGAGAGCACTGTGAGCGGTACAATCGTCTTTGCGCAAAGAAGCCGCTTCTTCGGCTCCGGGAGCCGGAGAGAGCGGCAGCATCGGAAAGGTGAAGAAGGAAGCTGTACAACACTGGGATTGTGTGCGCAGCTTGCCAACTGATAGAAAACAGTACCTTACACTTTCCTGACGTTTCCAATCACATGAAAATTCGATACGAAGCTGTTTTGGACAGCTTTTCTTTCCTTTATGCCAAACACTCGGCAGACCTCCGTGCAACGTCCAGAACACGATGGGAGATGTTTTCTGTGCTCGCGCAGGTTTTCCTTGCCAGACAGAGTGGAAAAGCTTTCTGCTAGGATGTAGACCACAAAAGACGCTAAAGACGAAGGTACGATGCTCTCCGGAGCTAAGAGCCGCTGCCGGGCTTCTTTCGGCAGAAGCGGCGCTAAGAGAGCACTGTGAGCGGTACAATCGTCTTTGCGCGAAGAAGCCGCTTCTTCGGCTCCGGGAGCCGGAGAGAGCGGCAGCATCGGAAAGGTGAAGAAGGAAGCTGTACAACACTGGGATTGTGTGCGCAGCTTGCCAACTGATAGAAAACAGTACCTTACACTTTCCTGACGTTTCCAATCACATGAATATTGGATAAGAAGCTGTTTTGGACAGCTTTTCTTTCCTTTATGCCAAACACTCGGCAGACCTCCGTGCAACGTCCAGAACACGATGGGAGATGTTTTCTGTGCTCCCGCAGGTTTTCCTTGCCAGACAGAGTGGAAAAGCTTTCTGCTAGGATGTAGACCACAAAAGACGCTAAAGACGAAGGTACGATGCTCTCCGGAGCTAAGAGCCGCTGCCGGGCTTCTTTCGGCAGAAGCGGCGCTAAGAGAGCACTGTGAGCGGTACAATCGTCTGTGCGCGAAGAAGCCGCTTCTTCGGCTCCGGGAGCCGGAGAGAGCGGCAGCATCGGAAAGGTGAAGAAGGAAGCTGTACAACACTGGGATTGTGTGCGCAGCTTGCCAACTGATAGAAAACAGTACCTTACACTTTCCTGACGTTTCCAATCACATGAATATTGGATAAGAAGCTGTTTTGGACAGCTTTTCTTTCCTTTATGCCAAACACTCGGCAGACGTCCGTGCAATGTCCAGAACACCATGGGAGATGTTTTCTGTGCTCCCGCAGGTTTTCCTTGCCAGACAGAGTGGAAAAGCTTTCTGCTAGGATGTAGACCACAAAAGACGCTAAAGACGAAGGTACGATGCTCTCCGGAGCTAAGAGCCGCTGCCGGGCTTCTTTCGGCAGAAGCGGCGCTAAGAGAGCACTGTGAGCGGTACAATCGTCTTTGCGCGAAGAAGCCGCTTCTTCGGCTCCGGGAGCCGGAGAGAGCGGCAGCATCGGAAAGGTGAAGAAGGAAGCTGTACAACACTGGGATTGTGTGCGCAGCTTGCCAACTGATAGAAAACAGTACCTTACACTTTCCTGACGTTTCCAATCACATGAAAATTCGATTGGAAGCTGTTTTGGACAGCTTTTCTTTCCTTTATGCCAAACACTCGGCAGACCTCCGTGCAACGTCCAGAACACGATGGGAGATGTTTTCTGTGCTCCCGCAGGTTTTCCTTGCCAGACAGAGTGGAAAAGCTTTCTGCTAGGATGTAGACCACAAAAGACGCTAAAGACGAAGGTACGATGCTCTCCAGAGCTAAGAGCCGCTGCCGGGCTTCTTTCGGCAGAAGCGGCGCTAAGAGAGCACTGTGAGCGGTACAATCGTCTTTGCGCGAAGAAGCCGCTTCTTCGGCTCCGGGAGCCGGAGAGAGCGGCAGCATCGGAAAGGTGAAGAAGGAAGCTGTACAACACTGGGATTGTGTGCGCAGCTTGCCAACTGATAGAAAACAGTACCTTACACTTTCCTGACGTTTCCAATCACATGAATATTGGATAAGAAGCTGTTTTGGACAGCTTTTCTTTCCTTTATGCCAAACACTCGGCAGACCTCCGTGCAACGTCCAGAACACGATGGGAGATGTTTTCTGTGCTCCCGCAGGTTTTCCTTGCCAGACAGAGTGGAAAAGCTTTCTGCTAGGATGTAGACCACAAAAGAGGCTAAAGACGAAGGTACGATGCTCTCCGGAGCTAAGAGCCGCTGCCGGGCTTCTTTCGGCAGAAGCGGCGCTAAGAGAGCACTGTGAGCGGTACAATCGTCTTTGCGCGAAGAAGCCGCTTTTTCGGCTCCGGGAGCCGGAGAGAGCGGCAGCATCGGAAAGGTGAAGAAGGAAGCTGTACAACACTGGGATTGTGTGCGCAGCTTGCCAACTGATAGAAAACAGTACCTTACACTTTCCTGACGTTTCCAATCACATGAATATTGGATAAGAAGCTGTTTTGGACAGCTTTTCTTTCCTTTATGCCAAACACTCGGCAGACCTCCGTGCAACGTCCAGAACACGATGGGAGATGTTTTCTGTGCTCCCGCAAGTTTTCCTTACCAGACAGAGTGGAAAAGCTTTCTGCTAGGATGTAGACCACAAAAGACGCTAAAGACGAAGGTACGATGCTCTCCGGAGCTAAGAGCCGCTGCCGGGCTTCTTTCGGCAGAAGCGGCGCTAAGAGAGCACTGTGAGCGGTACAATCGTCTTTGCGCGAAGAAGCCGCTTCTTCGGCTCCGGGAGCCGGAGAGAGCGGCAGCATCGGAAAGGTGAAGAAGGAAGCTGTACAACACTGGGATTGTGTGCGCAGCTTGCCAACTGATAGAAAACAGTACCTTACACTTTCCTGACGTTTCCAATCACATGAATATTCGATACGAAGCTGTTTTGGACAGCTTTTCTTTCCTTTATGCCAAACACTCGGCAGACCTCCGTGCAATGTCCAGAACGCGATGGGAGATGTTTTCTGTGCTCCCGCAGGTTTTCCTTACCAAACAGAGTGGAAAAGCTTTCTGCTAGGATGTAGACCACAAAAGACGCTAAAGGCGAAGGTACGATGCTCTCCGGAGCTAAGAGCCGCTGCCGGGCTTCTTTCGGCAGAAGCGGCGCTAAGAGAGCACTGTGAGCGGTACAATCGTCTTTGCGCGAAGAAGCCGCTTCTTCGGCTCCGGGAGCCGGAGAGAGCGGCAGCATCGGAAAGGTGAAGAAGGAAGCTGTACAACACTGGGATTGTGTGCGCAGCTTGCCAACTGATAGAAAACAGTACCTTACACTTTCCTGATGTTTCCAATCACTTGAATATTGGATAAGAAGCTGTTTTGGACAGCTTTTCTTTCCTTTATGCCAAACACTCGGCAGACCTCCATGCAATGTCCAGAACACGATGGGAGATGTTTTCTGTGCTCCCGCAGGTTTTCCTTGCCAGACAGAGTGGAAAAGCTTTCTGCTAGGATGTAGACCACAAAAGACACTAAAGGCGAAGGTACGATGCTCTCCGGAGCTTAGAGCCGCTGCCGGGCTTCTTTCGGCAGAAGCGGCGCTAAGAGAGCACTGTGAGCGGTACAATCGTCTTTGCGCGAAGAAGCCGCTTCTTCGGCTCCGGGAGCCGGAGAGAGCGGCAGCATCGGAAAGGTGAAGAAGGAAGCTGTACAACACTGGGATTGTGTGCGCAGCTTGCCAACTGATAGAAAACAGTACCTTACACTTTCCTGACGTTTCCAATCACATGAATATTGGATAAGAAGCTGTTTTGGACAGCTTTTCTTTCCTTTATGCCAAACACTCGGCAGACCTCCGTGCAATGTCCAGAACACGATGGGAGATGTTTTCTGTGCTCCCGCAGGTTTTCCTTGCCAGACAAAGTGGAAAAGCTTTCTGCTAGGATGTAGACCACAAAAGACGCTAAAGACGAAGGTACGATGCTCTCCGGAGCTAAGAGCCGCTGCCGGGCTTCTTTCGGCAGAAGCGGCGCTAAGAGAGCACTGTGAGCGGTACAATCGTCTTTGCGCGAAGAAGCCGCTTCTTCGGCTCCGGGAGCCGGAGAGAGCGGCAGCATCGGAAAGGTGAAGAAGGAAGCTGTACAACACTGGGATTGTGTGCGCAGCTTGCCAACTGATAGAAAACAGTACCTTACACTTTCCTGACGTTTCCAATCACATGAATATTGGATAAGAAGCTGTTTTGGACAGCTTTTCTTTCCTTTATGCCAAACACTCGGCAGACCTCCGTGCAACGTCCAGAACACGATGGGAGATCTTTTCTGTGCTCCCGCAAGTTTTCCTTGCCAGACAGAGTGGAAAAGCTTTCTGCTAGGATGTAGACCACAAAAGACGCTAAAGACGAAGGTACGATGCTCTCCGGAGCTAAGAGCCGCTGCCGGGCTTCTTTCGGCAGAAGCGGCGCTAAGAGAGCACTGTGAGCGGTACAATCGTCTTTGCGCGAAGAAGCCGCTTCTTCGGCTCCGGGAGCCGGAGAGAGCGGCAGCATCGGAAAGGTGAAGAAGGAAGCTGTACAACACTGGGATTGTGTGCGCAGCTTGCCAACTGATAGAAAACAGTACCTTACACTTTCCTGACGTTTCCAATCACATGAAAATTCGATACGAAGCTGTTTTGGACAGCTTTTCTTTCCTTTATGCCAAACACTCGGCAGACCTCCGTGCAACGTCCAGAACACGATGGGAGATGTTTTCTGTGCTCGCGCAGGTTTTCCTTGCCAGACAGAGTGGAAAAGCTTTCTGCTAGGATGTAGACCACAAAAGACGCTAAAGACGAAGGTACGATGCTCTCCGGAGCTAAGAGCCGCTGCCGGGCTTCTTTCGGCAGAAGCGGCGCTAAGAGAGCACTGTGAGCGGTACAATCGTCTTTGCGCGAAGAAGCCGCTTCTTCGGCTCCGGGAGCCGGAGAGAGCGGCAGCATCGGAAAGGTGAAGAAGGAAGCTGTACAACACTGGGATTGTGTGCGCAGCTTGCCAACTGATAGAAAACAGTACCTTACACTTTCCTGATGTTTCCAATCACATGAATATTGGATAAGAAGCTGTTTTGGACAGCTTTTCTTTCCTTTATGCCAAACACTCGGCAGACCTCCGTGCAATGTCCAGAACACGATGGGAGATGTTTTCTGTGCTCCCGCAGGTTTTCCTTGCCAGACAGAGTGGAAAAGCTTTCTGCTAGGATGTAGACCACAAAAGACGCTAAAGACGAAGGTACGATGCTCTCCGGAGCTTAGAGCCGCTGCCGGGCTTCTTTCGGCAGAAGCGGCGCTAAGAGAGCACTGTGAGCGGTACAATCGTCTTTGCGCGAAGAAGCCGCTTCTTCGGCTCCGGGAGCCGGAGAGAGCGGCAGCATCGGAAAGGTGAAGAAGGAAGCTGTACAACACTGGGATTGTGTGCGCAGCTTGCCAACTGATAGAAAACAGTACCTTACACTTTCCTGACGTTTCCAATCACATGAATATTGGATAAGAAGCTGTTTTGGACAGCTTTTCTTTCCTTTATGCCAAACACTCAACAGACCTCCGTGCAACGTCCAGAACACGATGGGAGATGTTTTCTGTGCTCCCGCAGGTTTTCCTTGCCAGACAGAGTGGAAAAGCTTTCTGCTAGGATGTAGACCACAAAAGACGCTAAAGACGAAGGTACGATGCTCTCCGGAGCTAAGAGCCGCTCCCGGGCTTCTTTCGGCAGAAGCGGCGCTAAGAGAGCACTGTGAGCGGTACAATCGTCTGTGCGCGAAGAAGGCGCTTCTTCGGCTCCGGGAGCCGGAGAGAGCGGCAGCATCGGAAAGGTGAAGAAGGAAGCTGTACAACACTGGGATTGTGTGCGCAGCTTGCCAACTGATAGAAAACAGTACCTTACACTTTCCTGACGTTTCCAATCACATGAATATTGGATAAGAAGCTGTTTTGGACAGCTTTCCTTTCCTTTATGCCAAACACTCGGCAGACCTCCGTGCAATGTCCAGAACACGATGGGAGATGTTTTCTGTGCTCCCGCAGGTTTTCCTTGCCAGACAGAGTGGAAAAGCTTTCTGCTAGGATGTAGACCACAAAAGACGCTAAAGGCGAAGGTACGATGCTCTCCGGAGCTAAGAGCCGCTGCCGGGCTTCTTTCGGCAGAAGCGGCGCTAAGAGAGCACTGTGAGCGGTACAATCGTCTTTGCGCGAAGAAGCCGCTTCTTCGGCTCCGGGAGCCGGAGAGAGCGGCAGCATCGGAAAGGTGAAGAAGGAAGCTGTACAACACTGGGATTGTGTGCGCAGCTTGCCAACTGATAGAAAACAGTACCTTACACTTTCCTGACGTTTCCAATCACATGAATATTGGATAAGAAGCTGTTTTGGACAGCTTTTCTTTCCTTTATGCCAAACACTCGGCAGACCTCCGTGCAACGTCCAGAACACGATGGGAGATGTTTTCTGTGCTCGCGCAGGTTTTCCTTGCCAGACAGAGTGGAAAAGCTTTCTGCTAGGATGTAGACCACAAAAGACGCTAAAGACGAAGGTACGATGCTCTCCGGAGCTAAGAGCCGCTGCCGGGCTTCTTTCGGCAGAAGCGGCGCTAAGAGAGCACTGTGAGCGGTACAATCGTCTTTGCGCGAAGAAGCCGCTTCTTCGGCTCCGGGAGCCGGAGAGAGCGGCAGCATCGGAAAGGTGAAGAAGGAAGCTGTACAACACTGGGATTGTGTGCGCAGCTTGCCAACTGATAGAAAACAGTACCTTACACTTTCCTGACGTTTCCAATCACATGAATATTGGATAAGAAGCTGTTTTGGACAGCTTTTCTTTCCTTTATGCCAAACACTCGGCAGACCTCCGTGCAACGTCCAGAACACGATGGGAGATGTTTTCTGTGCTCGCGCAGGTTTTCCTTGCCAGACAGAGTGGAAAAGCTTTCTGCTAGGATGTAGACCACAAAAGACGCTAAAGACGAAGGTACGATGCTCTCCGGAGCTAAGAGCCGCTGCCGGGCTTCTTTCGGCAGAAGCGGCGCTAAGAGAGCACTGTGAGCGGTACAATCGTCTTTGCGCGAAGAAGCCGCTTCTTCGGCTCCGGGAGCCGGAGAGAGCGGCAGCATCGGAAAGGTGAAGAAGGAAGCTGTACAACACTGGGATTGTGTGCGCAGCTTGCCAACTGATAGAAAACAGTACCTTACACTTTCCTGACGTTTCCAATCACATGAATATTGGATAAGAAGCTGTTTTGGACAGCTTTTCTTTCCTTTATGCCAAACACTCGGCAGACCTCCGTGCAACGTCCAGAACACGATGGGAGATGTTTTCTGTGCTCCCGCAGGTTTTCCTTGCCAGACAGAGTGGAAAAGCTTTCTGCTAGGATGTAGACCACAAAAGACGCTAAAGACGAAGGTACGATGCTCTCCGGAGCTAAGAGCCGCTGCCGGGCTTCTTTCGGCAGAAGCGGCGCTAAGAGAGCACTGTGAGCGGTACAATCGTCTTTGCGCGAAGAAGCCGCTTCTTCGGCTCCGGGAGCCGGAGAGAGCGGCAGCATCGGAAAGGTGAAGAAGGAAGCTGTACAACACTGGGATTGTGTGCGCAGCTTGCCAACTGATAGAAAACAGTACCTTACACTTTCCTGACGTTTCCAATCACATGAATATTCGATTGGAAGCTGTTTTGGACAGCTTTTCTTTCCTTTATGCCAAACACTCGGCAGACCTCCGTGCAACGTCCAGAACACGATGGGAGATGTTTTCTGTGCTCCCGCAGGTTTTCCTTGCCAGACAGAGTGGAAAAGCTTTCTGCTAGGATGTAGACCACAAAAGACGCTAAAGACGAAGGTACGATGCTCTCCGGAGCTAAGAGCCGCTGCCGGGCTTCTTTCGGCAGAAGCGGCACTAGGAGAGCACTGTGAGCGGTACAATCGTCTTTGCGCGAAGAAGCCGCTTCTTCGGCTCCGGGAGCCGGAGAGAGCGGCAGCATCGGAAAGGTGAAGAAGGAAGCTGTACAACACTGGGATTGTGTGCGCAGCTTGCCAACTGATAGAAAACAGTACCTTACACTTTCCTGACGTTTCCAATCACATGAATATTGGATAAGAAGCTGTTTTGGACAGCTTTTCTTTCCTTTATGCCAAACACTCGGCAGACCTCCGTGCAACGTCCAGAACACGATGGGAGATGTTTTCTGTGCTCCCGCAGGTTTTCCTTGCCAGACAGAGTGGAAAAGCTTTCTGCTAGGATGTAGACCACAAAAGACGCTAAAGACGAAGGTACGATGCTCTCCGGAGCTAAGAGCCGCTGCCGGGCTTCTTTCGGCAGAAGCGGCGCTAAGAGAGCACTGTGAGCGGTACAATCGTCTTTGCGCGAAGAAGCCGCTTCTTCGGCTCCGGGAGCCGGAGAGAGCGGCAGCATCGGAAAGGTGAAGAAGGAAGCTGTACAACACTGGGATTGTGTGCGCAGCTTGCCAACTGATAGAAAACAGTACCTTACACTTTCCTGACGTTTCCAATCACATGAATATTGGATAAGAAGCTGTTTTGGACAGCTTTTCTTTCCTTTATGCCAAACACTCAACAGACCTCCGTGCAACGTCCAGAACACGATGGGAGATGTTTTCTGTGCTCCCGCAGGTTTTCCTTGCCAGACAGAGTGGAAAAGCTTTCTGCTAGGATGTAGACCACAAAAGACGCTAAAGACGAAGGTACGATGCTCTCCGGAGCTAAGAGCCGCTGCCGGGCTTCTTTCGGCAGAAGCGGCGCTAAGAGAGCACTGTGAGCGGTACAATCGTCTTTGCGCGAAGAAGCCGCTTCTTCGGCTCCGGGAGCCGGAGAGAGCGGCAGCATCGGAAAGGTGAAGAAGGAAGCTGTACAACACTGGGATTGTGTGCGCAGCTTGCCAACTGATAGAAAACAGTACCTTACACTTTCCTGACGTTTCCAATCACATGAATATTGGATAAGAAGCTGTTTTGGACAGCTTTTCTTTCCTTTATGCCAAACACTCGGCAGACCTCCGTGCAACGTCCAGAACACGATGGGAGATGTTTTCTGTGCTCGCGCAGGTTTTCCTTGCCAGACAGAGTGGAAAAGCTTTCTGCTAGGATGTAGACCACAAAAGACGCTAAAGACGAAGGTACGATGCTCTCCGGAGCTAAGAGCCGCTGCCGGGCTTCTTTCGGCAGAAGCGGCGCTAAGAGAGCACTGTGAGCGGTACAATCGTCTTTGCGCAAAGAAGCCGCTTCTTCGGCTCCGGGAGCCGGAGAGAGCGGCAGCATCGGAAAGGTGAAGAAGGAAGCTGTACAACACTGGGATTGTGTGCGCAGCTTGCCAACTGATAGAAAACAGTACCTTACACTTTCCTGACGTTTCCAATCACATGAATATTGGATAAGAAGCTGTTTTGGACAGCTTTTCTTTCCTTTATGCCAAACACTCGGCAGACCTCCGTGCAACGTCCAGAACACGATGGGAGATGTTTTCTGTGCTCCCGCAGGTTTTCCTTGCCAGACAGAGTGGAAAAGCTTTCTGCTAGGATGTAGACCACAAAAGATGCTAAAGACGAAGGTACGATGCTCTCCGGAGCTAAGAGCCGCTGCCGGGCTTCTTTCGGCAGAAGCGGCGCTAAGAGAGCACTGTGAGCGGTACAATCGTCTTTGCGCGAAGAAGCCGCTTCTTCGGCTCCGGGAGCCGGAGAGAGCGGCAGCATCGGAAAGGTGAAGAAGGAAGCTGTACAACACTGGGATTGTGTGCGCAGCTTGCCAACTGATAGAAAACAGTACCTTACACTTTCCTGACGTTTCCAATCACATGAAAATTCGATACGAAGCTGTTTTGGACAGCTTTTCTTTCCTTTATGCCAAACACTCGGCAGACCTCCGTGCAACGTCCAGAACACGATGGGAGATGTTTTCTGTGCTCGCGCAGGTTTTCCTTGCCAGACAGAGTGGAAAAGCTTTCTGCTAGGATGTAGACCACAAAAGACGCTAAAGACGAAGGTACGATGCTCTCCGGAGCTAAGAGCCGCTGCCGGGCTTCTTTCGGCAGAAGCGGCGCTAAGAGAGCACTGTGAGCGGTACAATCGTCTTTGCGCGAAGAAGCCGCTTCTTCGGCTCCGGGAGCCGGAGAGAGCGGCAGCATCGGAAAGGTGAAGAAGGAAGCTGTACAACACTGGGATTGTGTGCGCAGCTTGCCAACTGATAGAAAACAGTACCTTACACTTTCCTGACGTTTCCAATCACATGAATATTGGATAAGAAGCTGTTTTGGACAGCTTTTCTTTCCTTTATGCCAAACACTCGGCAGACCTCCGTGCAACGTCCAGAACACGATGGGAGATGTTTTCTGTGCTCCCGCAGGTTTTCCTTGCCAGACAGAGTGGAAAAGCTTTCTGCTAGGATGTAGACCACAAAAGACGCTAAAGACGAAGGTACGATGCTCTCCGGAGCTAAGAGCCGCTGCCGGGCTTCTTTCGGCAGAAGCGGCGCTAAGAGAGCACTGTGAGCGGTACAATCGTCTTTGCGCGAAGAAGCCGCTTCTTCGGCTCCGGGAGCCGGAGAGAGCGGCAGCATCGGAAAGGTGAAGAAGGAAGCTGTACAACACTGGGATTGTGTGCGCAGCTTGCCAACTGATAGAAAACAGTACCTTACACTTTCCTGACGTTTCCAATCACATGAAAATTCGATTGGAAGCTGTTTTGGACAGCTTTTCTTTCCTTTATGCCAAACACTCGGCAGACCTCCGTGCAACGTCCAGAACACGATGGGAGATGTTTTCTGTGCTCCCGCAGGTTTTCCTTGCCAGACAGAGTGGAAAAGCTTTCTGCTAGGATGTAGACCACAAAAGACGCTAAAGACGAAGGTACGATGCTCTCCAGAGCTAAGAGCCGCTGCCGGGCTTCTTTCGGCAGAAGCGGCGCTAAGAGAGCACTGTGAGCGGTACAATCGTCTTTGCGCGAAGAAGCCGCTTCTTCGGCTCCGGGAGCCGGAGAGAGCGGCAGCATCGGAAAGGTGAAGAAGGAAGCTGTACAACACTGGGATTGTGTGCGCAGCTTGCCAACTGATAGAAAACAGTACCTTACACTTTCCTGACGTTTCCAATCACATGAATATTGGATAAGAAGCTGTTTTGGACAGCTTTTCTTTCCTTTATGCCAAACACTCGGCAGACCTCCGTGCAACGTCCAGAACACGATGGGAGATGTTTTCTGTGCTCCCGCAGGTTTTCCTTGCCAGACAGAGTGGAAAAGCTTTCTGCTAGGATGTAGACCACAAAAGACGCTAAAGACGAAGGTACGATGCTCTCAGGAGCTAAGAGCCGCTGCCGGGCTTCTTTCGGCAGAAGCGGCGCTAAGAGAGCACTGTGAGCGGTACAATCGTCTTTGCGCGAAGAAGCCGCTTCTTCGGCTCCGGGAGCCGGAGAGAGCGGCAGCATCGGAAAGGTGAAAAAGGAAGCTGTACAACACTGGGATTGTGTGCGCAGCTTGCCAACTGATAGAAAACAGTACCTTACACTTTCCTGACGTTTCCAATCACATGAATATTCGATTGGAAGCTGTTTTGGACAGCTTTTCTTTCCTTTATGCCAAACACTCGGCAGACCTCCGTGCAACGTCCAGAACACGATGGGAGATGTTTTCTGTGCTCGCGCAGGTTTTCCTTGCCAGACAGAGTGGAAAAGCTTTCTGCTAGGATGTAGACCACAAAAGACGCTAAAGACGAAGGTACGATGCTCTCCGGAGCTAAGAGCCGCTGCCGGGCTTCTTTCGGCAGAAGCGGCGCTAAGAGAGCACTGTGAGCGGTACAATCGTCTTTGCGCGAAGAAGCCGCTTCTTCGGCTCCGGGAGCCGGAGAGAGCGGCAGCATCGGAAAGGTGAAGAAGGAAGCTGTACAACACTGGGATTGTGTGCGCAGCTTGCCAACTGATAGAAAACAGTACCTTACACTTTCCTGACGTTTCCAATCACATGAATATTCGATTGGAAGCTGTTTTGGACAGCTTTTCTTTCCTTTATGCCAAACACTCGGCAGACCTCCGTGCAACGTCCAGAACACGATGGGAGATGTTTTCTGTGCTCCCGCAGGTTTTCCTTGCCAGACAGAGTGGAAAAGCTTTCTGCTAGGATGTAGACCACAAAAGACGCTAAAGACGAAGGTACGATGCTCTCCGGAGCTAAGAGCCGCTGCCGGGCTTCTTTCGGCAGAAGCGGCACTAGGAGAGCACTGTGAGCGGTACAATCGTCTTTGCGCGAAGAAGCCGCTTCTTCGGCTCCGGGAGCCGGAGAGAGCGGCAGCATCGGAAAGGTGAAGAAGGAAGCTGTACAACACTGGGATTGTGTGCGCAGCTTGCCAACTGATAGAAAACAGTACCTTACACTTTCCTGACGTTTCCAATCACATGAATATTGGATAAGAAGCTGTTTTGGACAGCTTTTCTTTCCTTTATGCCAAACACTCGGCAGACCTCCGTGCAACGTCCAGAACACGATGGGAGATGTTTTCTGTGCTCCCGCAGGTTTTCCTTGCCAGACAGAGTGGAAAAGCTTTCTGCTAGGATGTAGACCACAAAAGACGCTAAAGACGAAGGTACGATGCTCTCCGGAGCTAAGAGCCGCTGCCGGGCTTCTTTCGGCAGAAGCGGCGCTAAGAGAGCACTGTGAGCGGTACAATCGTCTTTGCGCGAAGAAGCCGCTTCTTCGGCTCCGGGAGCCGGAGAGAGCGGCAGCATCGGAAAGGTGAAGAAGGAAGCTGTACAACACTGGGATTGTGTGCGCAGCTTGCCAACTGATAGAAAACAGTACCTTACACTTTCCTGACGTTTCCAATCACATGAATATTGGATAAGAAGCTGTTTTGGACAGCTTTTCTTTCCTTTATGCCAAACACTCGGCAGACCTCCGTGCAACGTCCAGAACACGATGGGAGATGTTTTCTGTGCTCGCGCAGGTTTTCCTTGCCAGACAGAGTGGAAAAGCTTTCTGCTAGGATGTAGACCACAAAAGACGCTAAAGACGAAGGTACGATGCTCTCCGGAGCTAAGAGCCGCTGCCGGGCTTCTTTCGGCAGAAGCGGCGCTAAGAGAGCACTGTGAGCGGTACAATCGTCTTTGCGCAAAGAAGCCGCTTCTTCGGCTCCGGGAGCCGGAGAGAGCGGCAGCATCGGAAAGGTGAAGAAGGAAGCTGTACAACACTGGGATTGTGTGCGCAGCTTGCCAACTGATAGAAAACAGTACCTTACACTTTCCTGACGTTTCCAATCACATGAATATTGGATAAGAAGCTGTTTTGGACAGCTTTTCTTTCCTTTATGCCAAACACTCGGCAGACCTCCGTGCAACGTCCAGAACACGATGGGAGATGTTTTCTGTGCTCCCGCAGGTTTTCCTTGCCAGACAGAGTGGAAAAGCTTTCTGCTAGGATGTAGACCACAAAAGACGCTAAAGACGAAGGTACGATGCTCTCAGGAGCTAAGAGCCGCTGCCGGGCTTCTTTCGGCAGAAGCGGCGCTAAGAGAGCACTGTGAGCGGTACAATCGTCTTTGCGCGAAGAAGCCGCTTCTTCGGCTCCGGGAGCCGGAGAGAGCGGCAGCATCGGAAAGGTGAAGAAGGAAGCTGTACAACACTGGGATTGTGTGCGCAGCTTGCCAACTGATAGAAAACAGTACCTTACACTTTCCTGACGTTTCCAATCACATGAATATTGGATAAGAAGCTGTTTTGGACAGCTTTTCTTTCCTTTATGCCAAACACTCGGCAGACCTCCGTGCAACGTCCAGAACACGATGGGAGATGTTTTCTGTGCTCGCGCAGGTTTTCCTTGCCAGACAGAGTGGAAAAGCTTTCTGCTAGGATGTAGACCACAAAAGACGCTAAAGACGAAGGTACGATGCTCTCCGGAGCTAAGAGCCGCTGCCGGGCTTCTTTCGGCAGAAGCGGCGCTAAGAGAGCACTGTGAGCGGTACAATCGTCTTTGCGCGAAGAAGCCGCTTCTTCGGCTCCGGGAGCCGGAGAGAGCGGCAGCATCGGAAAGGTGAAGAAGGAAGCTGTACAACACTGGGATTGTGTGCGCAGCTTGCCAACTGATAGAAAACAGTACCTTACACTTTCCTGACGTTTCCAATCACATGAATATTGGATAAGAAGCTGTTTTGGACAGCTTTTCTTTCGTTTATGCCAAACACTCGGCAGACCTCCGTGCAACGTCCAGAACACGATGGGAGATGTTTTCTGTGCTCCCGCAGGTTTTCCTTGCCAGACAGAGTGGAAAAGCTTTCTGCTAGGATGTAGACCACAAAAGACGCTAAAGACGAAGGTACGATGCTCTCCGGAGCTAAGAGCCGCTGCCGGGCTTCTTTCGGCAGAAGCGGCGCTAAGAGAGCACTGTGAGCGGTACAATCGTCTTTGCGCGAAGAAGCCGCTTCTTCGGCTCCGGGAGCCGGAGAGAGCGGCAGCATCGGAAAGGTGAAAAAGGAAGCTGTACAACACTGGGATTGTGTGCGCAGCTTGCCAACTGATAGAAAACAGTACCTTACACTTTCCTGACGTTTCCAATCACATGAATATTCGATTGGAAGCTGTTTTGGACAGCTTTTCTTTCCTTTATGCCAAACACTCGGCAGACCTCCGTGCAACGTCCAGAACACGATGGGAGATGTTTTCTGTGCTCCCGCAGGTTTTCCTTGCCAGACAGAGTGGAAAAGCTTTCTGCTAGGATGTAGACCACAAAAGACGCTAAAGACGAAGGTACGATGCTCTCCGGAGCTAAGAGCCGCTGCCGGGCTTCTTTCGGCAGAAGCGGCACTAGGAGAGCACTGTGAGCGGTACAATCGTCTTTGCGCGAAGAAGCCGCTTCTTCGGCTCCGGGAGCCGGAGAGAGCGGCAGCATCGGAAAGGTGAAGAAGGAAGCTGTACAACACTGGGATTGTGTGCGCAGCTTGCCAACTGATAGAAAACAGTACCTTACACTTTCCTGACGTTTCCAATCACATGAATATTGGATAAGAAGCTGTTTTGGACAGCTTTTCTTTCCTTTATGCCAAACACTCGGCAGACCTCCGTGCAACGTCCAGAACACGATGGGAGATGTTTTCTGTGCTCCCGCAGGTTTTCCTTGCCAGACAGAGTGGAAAAGCTTTCTGCTAGGATGTAGACCACAAAAGACGCTAAAGACGAAGGTACGATGCTCTCCGGAGCTAAGAGCCGCTGCCGGGCTTCTTTCGGCAGAAGCGGCGCTAAGAGAGCACTGTGAGCGGTACAATCGTCTTTGCGCGAAGAAGCCGCTTCTTCGGCTCCGGGAGCCGGAGAGAGCGGCAGCATCGGAAAGGTGAAGAAGGAAGCTGTACAACACTGGGATTGTGTGCGCAGCTTGCCAACTGATAGAAAACAGTACCTTACACTTTCCTGACGTTTCCAATCACATGAATATTGGATAAGAAGCTGTTTTGGACAGCTTTTCTTTCCTTTATGCCAAACACTCAACAGACCTCCGTGCAACGTCCAGAACACGATGGGAGATGTTTTCTGTGCTCCCGCAGGTTTTCCTTGCCAGACAGAGTGGAAAAGCTTTCTGCTAGGATGTAGACCACAAAAGACGCTAAAGACGAAGGTACGATGCTCTCCGGAGCTAAGAGCCGCTGCCGGGCTTCTTTCGGCAGAAGCGGCGCTAAGAGAGCACTGTGAGCGGTACAATCGTCTTTGCGCGAAGAAGCCGCTTCTTCGGCTCCGGGAGCCGGAGAGAGCGGCAGCATCGGAAAGGTGAAGAAGGAAGCTGTACAACACTGGGATTGTGTGCGCAGCTTGCCAACTGATAGAAAACAGTACCTTACACTTTCCTGACGTTTCCAATCACATGAATATTGGATAAGAAGCTGTTTTGGACAGCTTTTCTTTCCTTTATGCCAAACACTCGGCAGACCTCCGTGCAACGTCCAGAACACGATGGGAGATGTTTTCTGTGCTCGCGCAGGTTTTCCTTGCCAGACAGAGTGGAAAAGCTTTCTGCTAGGATGTAGACCACAAAAGACGCTAAAGACGAAGGTACGATGCTCTCCGGAGCTAAGAGCCGCTGCCGGGCTTCTTTCGGCAGAAGCGGCGCTAAGAGAGCACTGTGAGCGGTACAATCGTCTTTGCGCAAAGAAGCCGCTTCTTCGGCTCCGGGAGCCGGAGAGAGCGGCAGCATCGGAAAGGTGAAGAAGGAAGCTGTACAACACTGGGATTGTGTGCGCAGCTTGCCAACTGATAGAAAACAGTACCTTACACTTTCCTGACGTTTCCAATCACATGAAAATTCGATACGAAGCTGTTTTGGACAGCTTTTCTTTCCTTTATGCCAAACACTCGGCAGACCTCCGTGCAACGTCCAGAACACGATGGGAGATGTTTTCTGTGCTCGCGCAGGTTTTCCTTGCCAGACAGAGTGGAAAAGCTTTCTGCTAGGATGTAGACCACAAAAGACGCTAAAGACGAAGGTACGATGCTCTCCGGAGCTAAGAGCCGCTGCCGGGCTTCTTTCGGCAGAAGCGGCGCTAAGAGAGCACTGTGAGCGGTACAATCGTCTTTGCGCGAAGAAGCCGCTTCTTCGGCTCCGGGAGCCGGAGAGAGCGGCAGCATCGGAAAGGTGAAGAAGGAAGCTGTACAACACTGGGATTGTGTGCGCAGCTTGCCAACTGATAGAAAACAGTACCTTACACTTTCCTGACGTTTCCAATCACATGAATATTGGATAAGAAGCTGTTTTGGACAGCTTTTCTTTCCTTTATGCCAAACACTCGGCAGACCTCCGTGCAACGTCCAGAACACGATGGGAGATGTTTTCTGTGCTCCCGCAGGTTTTCCTTGCCAGACAGAGTGGAAAAGCTTTCTGCTAGGATGTAGACCACAAAAGACGCTAAAGACGAAGGTACGATGCTCTCCGGAGCTAAGAGCCGCTGCCGGGCTTCTTTCGGCAGAAGCGGCGCTAAGAGAGCACTGTGAGCGGTACAATCGTCTGTGCGCGAAGAAGCCGCTTCTTCGGCTCCGGGAGCCGGAGAGAGCGGCAGCATCGGAAAGGTGAAGAAGGAAGCTGTACAACACTGGGATTGTGTGCGCAGCTTGCCAACTGATAGAAAACAGTACCTTACACTTTCCTGACGTTTCCAATCACATGAATATTGGATAAGAAGCTGTTTTGGACAGCTTTTCTTTCCTTTATGCCAAACACTCGGCAGACGTCCGTGCAACGTCCAGAACACCATGGGAGATGTTTTCTGTGCTCCCGCAGGTTTTCCTTGCCAGACAGAGTGGAAAAGCTTTCTGCTAGGATGTAGACCACAAAAGACGCTAAAGACGAAGGTACGATGCTCTCCGGAGCTAAGAGCCGCTGCCGGGCTTCTTTCGGCAGAAGCGGCGCTAAGAGAGCACTGTGAGCGGTACAATCGTCTTTGCGCGAAGAAGCCGCTTCTTCGGCTCCGGGAGCCGGAGAGAGCGGCAGCATCGGAAAGGTGAAGAAGGAAGCTGTACAACACTGGGATTGTGTGCGCAGCTTGCCAACTGATAGAAAACAGTACCTTACACTTTCCTGACGTTTCCAATCACATGAAAATTCGATTGGAAGCTGTTTTGGACAGCTTTTCTTTCCTTTATGCCAAACACTCGGCAGACCTCCGTGCAACGTCCAGAACACGATGGGAGATGTTTTCTGTGCTCCCGCAGGTTTTCCTTGCCAGACAGAGTGGAAAAGCTTTCTGCTAGGATGTAGACCACAAAAGACGCTAAAGACGAAGGTACGATGCTCTCCAGAGCTAAGAGCCGCTGCCGGGCTTCTTTCGGCAGAAGCGGCGCTAAGAGAGCACTGTGAGCGGTACAATCGTCTTTGCGCGAAGAAGCCGCTTCTTCGGCTCCGGGAGCCGGAGAGAGCGGCAGCATCGGAAAGGTGAAGAAGGAAGCTGTACAACACTGGGATTGTGTGCGCAGCTTGCCAACTGATAGAAAACAGTACCTTACACTTTCCTGACGTTTCCAATCACATGAATATTGGATAAGAAGCTGTTTTGGACAGCTTTTCTTTCCTTTATGCCAAACACTCGGCAGACCTCCGTGCAACGTCCAGAACACGATGGGAGATGTTTTCTGTGCTCCCGCAAGTTTTCCTTACCAGACAGAGTGGAAAAGCTTTCTGCTAGGATGTAGACCACAAAAGACGCTAAAGACGAAGGTACGATGCTCTCCGGAGCTAAGAGCCGCTGCCGGGCTTCTTTCGGCAGAAGCGGCGCTAAGAGAGCACTGTGAGCGGTACAATCGTCTTTGCGCGAAGAAGCCGCTTCTTCGGCTCCGGGAGCCGGAGAGAGCGGCAGCATCGGAAAGGTGAAGAAGGAAGCTGTACAACACTGGGATTGTGTGCGCAGCTTGCCAACTGATAGAAAACAGTACCTTACACTTTCCTGACGTTTCCAATCACATGAATATTCGATACGAAGCTGTTTTGGACAGCTTTTCTTTCCTTTATGCCAAACACTCGGCAGACCTCCGTGCAATGTCCAGAACGCGATGGGAGATGTTTTCTGTGCTCCCGCAGGTTTTCCTTACCAAACAGAGTGGAAAAGCTTTCTGCTAGGATGTAGACCACAAAAGACGCTAAAGGCGAAGGTACGATGTTCTCCGGAGCTAAGAGCCGCTGCCGGGCTTCTTTCGGCAGAAGCGGCGCTAAGAGAGCACTGTGAGCGGTACAATCGTCTTTGCGCGAAGAAGCCGCTTCTTCGGCTCCGGGAGCCGGAGAGAGCGGCAGCATCGGAAAGGTGAAGAAGGAAGCTGTACAACACTGGGATTGTGTGCGCAGCTTGCCAACTGATAGAAAACAGTACCTTACACTTTCCTGATGTTTCCAATCACTTGAATATTGGATAAGAAGCTGTTTTGGACAGCTTTTCTTTCCTTTATGCCAAACACTCGGCAGACCTCCATGCAATGTCCAGAACACGATGGGAGATGTTTTCTGTGCTCCCGCAGGTTTTCCTTGCCAGACAGAGTGGAAAAGCTTTCTGCTAGGATGTAGACCACAAAAGACACTAAAGGCGAAGGTACGATGCTCTCCGGAGCTTAGAGCCGCTGCCGGGCTTCTTTCGGCAGAAGCGGCGCTAAGAGAGCACTGTGAGCGGTACAATCGTCTTTGCGCGAAGAAGCCGCTTCTTCGGCTCCGGGAGCCGGAGAGAGCGGCAGCATCGGAAAGGTGAAGAAGGAAGCTGTACAACACTGGGATTGTGTGCGCAGCTTGCCAACTGATAGAAAACAGTACCTTACACTTTCCTGATGTTTCCAATCACATGAATATTGGATAAGAAGCTGTTTTGGACAGCTTTTCTTTCCTTTATGCCAAACACTCGGCAGACCTCCGTGCAATGTCCAGAACACGATGGGAGATGTTTTCTGTGCTCCCGCAGGTTTTCCTTGCCAGACAGAGTGGAAAAGCTTTCTGCTAGGATGTAGACCACAAAAGACGCTAAAGACGAAGGTACGATGCTCTCCGGAGCTTAGAGCCGCTGCCGGGCTTCTTTCGGCAGAAGCGGCGCTAAGAGAGCACTGTGAGCGGTACAATCGTCTTTGCGCGAAGAAGCCGCTTCTTCGGCTCCGGGAGCCGGAGAGAGCGGCAGCATCGGAAAGGTGAAGAAGGAAGCTGTACAACACTGGGATTGTGTGCGCAGCTTGCCAACTGATAGAAAACAGTACCTTACACTTTCCTGACGTTTCCAATCACATGAATATTGGATAAGAAGCTGTTTTGGACAGCTTTTCTTTCCTTTATGCCAAACACTCAACAGACCTCCGTGCAACGTCCAGAACACGATGGGAGATGTTTTCTGTGCTCCCGCAGGTTTTCCTTGCCAGACAGAGTGGAAAAGCTTTCTGCTAGGATGTAGACCACAAAAGACGCTAAAGACGAAGGTACGATGCTCTCCGGAGCTAAGAGCCGCTGCCGGGCTTCTTTCGGCAGAAGCGGCGCTAAGAGAGCACTGTGAGCGGTACAATCGTCTGTGCGCGAAGAAGGCGCTTCTTCGGCTCCGGGAGCCGGAGAGAGCGGCAGCATCGGAAAGGTGAAGAAGGAAGCTGTACAACACTGGGATTGTGTGCGCAGCTTGCCAACTGATAGAAAACAGTACCTTACACTTTCCTGACGTTTCCAATCACATGAATATTGGATAAGAAGCTGTTTTGGACAGCTTTCCTTTCCTTTATGCCAAACACTCGGCAGACCTCCGTGCAATGTCCAGAACACGATGGGAGATGTTTTCTGTGCTCCCGCAGGTTTTCCTTGCCAGACAGAGTGGAAAAGCTTTCTGCTAGGATGTAGACCACAAAAGACGCTAAAGGCGAAGGTACGATGCTCTCCGGAGCTAAGAGCCGCTGCCGGGCTTCTTTCGGCAGAAGCGGCGCTAAGAGAGCACTGTGAGCGGTACAATCGTCTTTGCGCGAAGAAGCCGCTTCTTCGGCTCCGGGAGCCGGAGAGAGCGGCAGCATCGGAAAGGTGAAGAAGGAAGCTGTACAACACTGGGATTGTGTGCGCAGCTTGCCAACTGATAGAAAACAGTACCTTACACTTTCCTGACGTTTCCAATCACATGAATATTGGATAAGAAGCTGTTTTGGACAGCTTTTCTTTCCTTTATGCCAAACACTCAACAGACCTCCGTGCAACGTCCAGAACACGATGGGAGATGTTTTCTGTGCTCCCGCAGGTTTTCCTTGCCAGACAGAGTGGAAAAGCTTTCTGCTAGGATGTAGACCACAAAAGACGCTAAAGACGAAGGTACGATGCTCTCCGGAGCTAAGAGCCGCTGCCGGGCTTCTTTCGGCAGAAGCGGCGCTAAGAGAGCACTGTGAGCGGTACAATCGTCTTTGCGCGAAGAAGCCGCTTCTTCGGCTCCGGGAGCCGGAGAGAGCGGCAGCATCGGAAAGGTGAAAAAGGAAGCTGTACAACACTGGGATTGTGTGCGCAGCTTGCCAACTGATAGAAAACAGTACCTTACACTTTCCTGACGTTTCCAATCACATGAATATTGGATAAGAAGCTGTTTTGGACAGCTTTTCTTTCCTTTATGCCAAACACTCGGCAGACCTCCGTGCAACGTCCAGAACACGATGGGAGATGTTTTCTGTGCTCGCGCAGGTTTTCCTTGCCAGACAGAGTGGAAAAGCTTTCTGCTAGGATGTAGACCACAAAAGACGCTAAAGACGAAGGTACGATGCTCTCCGGAGCTAAGAGCCGCTGCCGGGCTTCTTTCGGCAGAAGCGGCGCTAAGAGAGCACTGTGAGCGGTACAATCGTCTTTGCGCGAAGAAGCCGCTTCTTCGGCTCCGGGAGCCGGAGAGAGCGGCAGCATCGGAAAGGTGAAGAAGGAAGCTGTACAACACTGGGATTGTGTGCGCAGCTTGCCAACTGATAGAAAACAGTACCTTACACTTTCCTGACGTTTCCAATCACATGAATATTGGATAAGAAGCTGTTTTGGACAGCTTTTCTTTCCTTTATGCCAAACACTCGGCAGACCTCCGTGCAACGTCCAGAACACGATGGGAGATGTTTTCTGTGCTCGCGCAGGTTTTCCTTGCCAGACAGAGTGGAAAAGCTTTCTGCTAGGATGTAGACCACAAAAGACGCTAAAGACGAAGGTACGATGCTCTCCGGAGCTAAGAGCCGCTGCCGGGCTTCTTTCGGCAGAAGCGGCGCTAAGAGAGCACTGTGAGCGGTACAATCGTCTTTGCGCGAAGAAGCCGCTTCTTCGGCTCCGGGAGCCGGAGAGAGCGGCAGCATCGGAAAGGTGAAGAAGGAAGCTGTACAACACTGGGATTGTGTGCGCAGCTTGCCAACTGATAGAAAACAGTACCTTACACTTTCCTGACGTTTCCAATCACATGAATATTGGATAAGAAGCTGTTTTGGACAGCTTTTCTTTCCTTTATGCCAAACACTCGGCAGACCTCCGTGCAACGTCCAGAACACGATGGGAGATGTTTTCTGTGCTCCCGCAGGTTTTCCTTGCCAGACAGAGTGGAAAAGCTTTCTGCTAGGATGTAGACCACAAAAGACGCTAAAGACGAAGGTACGATGCTCTCCGGAGCTAAGAGCCGCTGCCGGGCTTCTTTCGGCAGAAGCGGCGCTAAGAGAGCACTGTGAGCGGTACAATCGTCTTTGCGCGAAGAAGCCGCTTCTTCGGCTCCGGGAGCCGGAGAGAGCGGCAGCATCGGAAAGGTGAAGAAGGAAGCTGTACAACACTGGGATTGTGTGCGCAGCTTGCCAACTGATAGAAAACAGTACCTTACACTTTCCTGACGTTTCCAATCACATGAATATTCGATTGGAAGCTGTTTTGGACAGCTTTTCTTTCCTTTATGCCAAACACTCGGCAGACCTCCGTGCAACGTCCAGAACACGATGGGAGATGTTTTCTGTGCTCCCGCAGGTTTTCCTTGCCAGACAGAGTGGAAAAGCTTTCTGCTAGGATGTAGACCACAAAAGACGCTAAAGACGAAGGTACGATGCTCTCCGGAGCTAAGAGCCGCTGCCGGGCTTCTTTCGGCAGAAGCGGCACTAGGAGAGCACTGTGAGCGGTACAATCGTCTTTGCGCGAAGAAGCCGCTTCTTCGGCTCCGGGAGCCGGAGAGAGCGGCAGCATCGGAAAGGTGAAGAAGGAAGCTGTACAACACTGGGATTGTGTGCGCAGCTTGCCAACTGATAGAAAACAGTACCTTACACTTTCCTGACGTTTCCAATCACATGAATATTGGATAAGAAGCTGTTTTGGACAGCTTTTCTTTCCTTTATGCCAAACACTCGGCAGACCTCCGTGCAACGTCCAGAACACGATGGGAGATGTTTTCTGTGCTCCCGCAGGTTTTCCTTGCCAGACAGAGTGGAAAAGCTTTCTGCTAGGATGTAGACCACAAAAGACGCTAAAGACGAAGGTACGATGCTCTCAGGAGCTAAGAGCCGCTGCCGGGCTTCTTTCGGCAGAAGCGGCACTAGGAGAGCACTGTGAGCGGTACAATCGTCTTTGCGCGAAGAAGGCGCTTCTTCGGCTCCGGGAGCCGGAGAGAGCGGCAGCATCGGAAAGGTGAAGAAGGAAGCTGTACAACACTGGGATTGTGTGCGCAGCTTGCCAACTGATAGAAAACAGTACCTTACACTTTCCTGACGTTTCCAATCACATGAATATTGGATAAGAAGCTGTTTTGGACAGCTTTTCTTTCCTTTATGCCAAACACTCGGCAGACCTCCGTGCAACGTCCAGAACACGATGGGAGATGTTTTCTGTGCTCGCGCAGGTTTTCCTTGCCAGACAGAGTGGAAAAGCTTTCTGCTAGGATGTAGACCACAAAAGACGCTAAAGACGAAGGTACGATGCTCTCCGGAGCTAAGAGCCGCTGCCGGGCTTCTTTCGGCAGAAGCGGCGCTAAGAGAGCACTGTGAGCGGTACAATCGTCTTTGCGCGAAGAAGCCGCTTCTTCGGCTCCGGGAGCCGGAGAGAGCGGCAGCATCGGAAAGGTGAAGAAGGAAGCTGTACAACACTGGGATTGTGTGCGCAGCTTGCCAACTGATAGAAAACAGTACCTTACACTTTCCTGACGTTTCCAATCACATGAATATTGGATAAGAAGCTGTTTTGGACAGCTTTTCTTTCCTTTATGCCAAACACTCGGCAGACCTCCGTGCAACGTCCAGAACACGATGGGAGATGTTTTCTGTGCTCGCGCAGGTTTTCCTTGCCAGACAGAGTGGAAAAGCTTTCTGCTAGGATGTAGACCACAAAAGACGCTAAAGACGAAGGTACGATGCTCTCCGGAGCTAAGAGCCGCTGCCGGGCTTCTTTCGGCAGAAGCGGCGCTAAGAGAGCACTGTGAGCGGTACAATCGTCTTTGCGCGAAGAAGCCGCTTCTTCGGCTCCGGGAGCCGGAGAGAGCGGCAGCATCGGAAAGGTGAAGAAGGAAGCTGTACAACACTGGGATTGTGTGCGCAGCTTGCCAACTGATAGAAAACAGTACCTTACACTTTCCTGACGTTTCCAATCACATGAATATTCGATTGGAAGCTGTTTTGGACAGCTTTTCTTTCCTTTATGCCAAACACTCGGCAGACCTCCGTGCAACGTCCAGAACACGATGGGAGATGTTTTCTGTGCTCCCGCAGGTTTTCCTTGCCAGACAGAGTGGAAAAGCTTTCTGCTAGGATGTAGACCACAAAAGACGCTAAAGACGAAGGTACGATGCTCTCCGGAGCTAAGAGCCGCTGCCGGGCTTCTTTCGGCAGAAGCGGCACTAGGAGAGCACTGTGAGCGGTACAATCGTCTTTGCGCGAAGAAGCCGCTTCTTCGGCTCCGGGAGCCGGAGAGAGCGGCAGCATCGGAAAGGTGAAGAAGGAAGCTGTACAACACTGGGATTGTGTGCGCAGCTTGCCAACTGATAGAAAACAGTACCTTACACTTTCCTGACGTTTCCAATCACATGAATATTGGATAAGAAGCTGTTTTGGACAGCTTTTCTTTCCTTTATGCCAAACACTCGGCAGACCTCCGTGCAACGTCCAGAACACGATGGGAGATGTTTTCTGTGCTCCCGCAGGTTTTCCTTGCCAGACAGAGTGGAAAAGCTTTCTGCTAGGATGTAGACCACAAAAGACGCTAAAGACGAAGGTACGATGCTCTCCGGAGCTAAGAGCCGCTGCCGGGCTTCTTTCGGCAGAAGCGGCGCTAAGAGAGCACTGTGAGCGGTACAATCGTCTTTGCGCGAAGAAGCCGCTTCTTCGGCTCCGGGAGCCGGAGAGAGCGGCAGCATCGGAAAGGTGAAGAAGGAAGCTGTACAACACTGGGATTGTGTGCGCAGCTTGCCAACTGATAGAAAACAGTACCTTACACTTTCCTGACGTTTCCAATCACATGAATATTGGATAAGAAGCTGTTTTGGACAGCTTTTCTTTCCTTTATGCCAAACACTCAACAGACCTCCGTGCAACGTCCAGAACACGATGGGAGATGTTTTCTGTGCTCCCGCAGGTTTTCCTTGCCAGACAGAGTGGAAAAGCTTTCTGCTAGGATGTAGACCACAAAAGACGCTAAAGACGAAGGTACGATGCTCTCCGGAGCTAAGAGCCGCTGCCGGGCTTCTTTCGGCAGAAGCGGCGCTAAGAGAGCACTGTGAGCGGTACAATCGTCTTTGCGCGAAGAAGCCGCTTCTTCGGCTCCGGGAGCCGGAGAGAGCGGCAGCATCGGAAAGGTGAAGAAGGAAGCTGTACAACACTGGGATTGTGTGCGCAGCTTGCCAACTGATAGAAAACAGTACCTTACACTTTCCTGACGTTTCCAATCACATGAATATTGGATAAGAAGCTGTTTTGGACAGCTTTTCTTTCCTTTATGCCAAACACTCGGCAGACCTCCGTGCAACGTCCAGAACACGATGGGAGATGTTTTCTGTGCTCGCGCAGGTTTTCCTTGCCAGACAGAGTGGAAAAGCTTTCTGCTAGGATGTAGACCACAAAAGACGCTAAAGACGAAGGTACGATGCTCTCCGGAGCTAAGAGCCGCTGCCGGGCTTCTTTCGGCAGAAGCGGCGCTAAGAGAGCACTGTGAGCGGTACAATCGTCTTTGCGCGAAGAAGCCGCTTCTTCGGCTCCGGGAGCCGGAGAGAGCGGCAGCATCGGAAAGGTGAAGAAGGAAGCTGTACAACACTGGGATTCTGTGCGCAGCTTGCCAACTGATAGAAAACAGTACCTTACACTTTCCTGACGTTTCCAATCACATGAATATTGGATAAGAAGCTGTTTTGGACAGCTTTTCTTTCCTTTATGCCAAACACTCGGCAGACCTCCGTGCAACGTCCAGAACACGATGGGAGATGTTTTCTGTGCTCCCGCAGGTTTTCCTTGCCAGACAGAGTGGAAAAGCTTTCTGCTAGGATGTAGACCACAAAAGACGCTAAAGACGAAGGTACGATGCTCTCCGGAGCTAAGAGCCGCTGCCGGGCTTCTTTCGGCAGAAGCGGCGCTAAGAGAGCACTGTGAGCGGTACAATCGTCTTTGCGCGAAGAAGCCGCTTCTTCGGCTCCGGGAGCCGGAGAGAGCGGCAGCATCGGAAAGGTGAAGAAGGAAGCTGTACAACACTGGGATTGTGTGCGCAGCTTGCCAACTGATAGAAAACAGTACCTTACACTTTCCTGACGTTTCCAATCACATGAAAATTCGATACGAAGCTGTTTTGGACAGCTTTTCTTTCCTTTATGCCAAACACTCGGCAGACCTCCGTGCAACGTCCAGAACACGATGGGAGATGTTTTCTGTGCTCGCGCAGGTTTTCCTTGCCAGACAGAGTGGAAAAGCTTTCTGCTAGGATGTAGACCACAAAAGACGCTAAAGACGAAGGTACGATGCTCTCCGGAGCTAAGAGCCGCTGCCGGGCTTCTTTCGGCAGAAGCGGCGCTAAGAGAGCACTGTGAGCGGTACAATCGTCTTTGCGCGAAGAAGCCGCTTCTTCGGCTCCGGGAGCCGGAGAGAGCGGCAGCATCGGAAAGGTGAAGAAGGAAGCTGTACAACACTGGGATTGTGTGCGCAGCTTGCCAACTGATAGAAAACAGTACCTTACACTTTCCTGACGTTTCCAATCACATGAATATTGGATAAGAAGCTGTTTTGGACAGCTTTTCTTTCCTTTATGCCAAACACTCGGCAGACCTCCGTGCAACGTCCAGAACACGATGGGAGATGTTTTCTGTGCTCCCGCAGGTTTTCCTTGCCAGACAGAGTGGAAAAGCTTTCTGCTAGGATGTAGACCACAAAAGACGCTAAAGACGAAGGTACGATGCTCTCCGGAGCTAAGAGCCGCTGCCGGGCTTCTTTCGGCAGAAGCGGCGCTAAGAGAGCACTGTGAGCGGTACAATCGTCTGTGCGCGAAGAAGCCGCTTCTTCGGCTCCGGGAGCCGGAGAGAGCGGCAGCATCGGAAAGGTGAAGAAGGAAGCTGTACAACACTGGGATTGTGTGCGCAGCTTGCCAACTGATAGAAAACAGTACCTTACACTTTCCTGACGTTTCCAATCACATGAATATTGGATAAGAAGCTGTTTTGGACAGCTTTTCTTTCCTTTATGCCAAACACTCGGCAGACGTCCGTGCAATGTCCAGAACACCATGGGAGATGTTTTCTGTGCTCCCGCAGGTTTTCCTTGCCAGACAGAGTGGAAAAGCTTTCTGCTAGGATGTAGACCACAAAAGACGCTAAAGACGAAGGTACGATGCTCTCCGGAGCTAAGAGCCGCTGCCGGGCTTCTTTCGGCAGAAGCGGCGCTAAGAGAGCACTGTGAGCGGTACAATCGTCTTTGCGCGAAGAAGCCGCTTCTTCGGCTCCGGGAGCCGGAGAGAGCGGCAGCATCGGAAGGTGAAGAAGGAAGCTGTACAACACTGGGATTGTGTGCGCAGCTTGCCAACTGATAGAAAACAGTACCTTACACTTTCCTGACGTTTCCAATCACATGAAAATTCGATTGGAAGCTGTTTTGGACAGCTTTTCTTTCCTTTATGCCAAACACTCGGCAGACCTCCGTGCAACGTCCAGAACACGATGGGAGATGTTTTCTGTGCTCCCGCAGGTTTTCCTTGCCAGACAGAGTGGAAAAGCTTTCTGCTAGGATGTAGACCACAAAAGACGCTAAAGACGAAGGTACGATGCTCTCCGGAGCTAAGAGCCGCTGCCGGGCTTCTTTCGGCAGAAGCGGCGCTAAGAGAGCACTGTGAGCGGTACAATCGTCTTTGCGCGAAGAAGCCGCTTCTTCGGCTCCGGGAGCCGGAGAGAGCGGCAGCATCGGAAAGGTGAAGAAGGAAGCTGTACAACACTGGGATTGTGTGCGCAGCTTGCCAACTGATAGAGAACAGTACCTTACACTTTCCTGACGTTTCCAATCACATGAATATTCGTTAAGAAGCTGTTTTGGACAGCTTTTCTTTCCTTTATGCCAAACACTCGGCAGACCTCCGTGCAACGTCCAGAACACGATGGGAGATGTTTTCTGTGCTCCCGCAGGTTTTCCTTGCCAGACAGAGTGGAAAAGCTTTCTGCTAGGATGTAGACCACAAAAGACGCTAAAGACGAAGGTACGATGCTCTCCGGAGCTAAGAGCCGCTGCCGGGCTTCTTTCGGCAGAAGCGGCGCTAAGAGAGCACTGTGAGCGGTACAATCGTCTTTGCGCGAAGAAGCCGCTTCTTCGGCTCCGGGAGCCGGAGAGAGCGGCAGCATCGGAAAGGTGAAGAAGGAAGCTGTACAACATTGGGATTCTGTGCGCAGCTTGCCAACTGATAGAGAACAGTACCTTACACTTTCCTGACGTTTCCAATCACATGAATATTGGATAAGAAGCTGTTTTGGACAGCTTTTCTTTTCTTTATGCCAAACACTCGGCAGACCTCCGTGCAACGTCCAGAACACGATGGGAGATGTTTTCTGTGCTCCCGCAGGTTTTCCTTGCCAGACAGAGTGGAAAAGCTTTCTGCTAGGATGTAGACCACAAAAGACGCTAAAGACGAAGGTACGATGCTCTCCAGAGCTAAGAGCCGCTGCCGGGCTTCTTTCGGCAGAAGCGGCGCTAAGAGAGCACTGTGAGCGGTACAATCGTCTTTGCGCGAAGAAGCCGCTTCTTCGGCTCCGGGAGCCGGAGAGAGCGGCAGCATCGGAAAGGTGAAGAAGGAAGCTGTACAACACTGGGATTGTGTGCGCAGCTTGCCAACTGATAGAAAACAGTACCTTACACTTTCCTGACGTTTCCAATCACATGAATATTGGATAAGAAGCTGTTTTGGACAGCTTTTCTTTCCTTTATGCCAAACACTCGGCAGACCTCCGTGCAACGTCCAGAACACGATGGGAGATGTTTTCTGTGCTCCCGCAGGTTTTCCTTGCCAGACAGAGTGGAAAAGCTTTCTGCTAGGATGTAGACCACAAAAGAGGCTAAAGACGAAGGTACGATGCTCTCCGGAGCTAAGAGCCGCTGCCGGGCTTCTTTCGGCAGAAGCGGCGCTAAGAGAGCACTGTGAGCGGTACAATCGTCTTTGCGCGAAGAAGCCGCTTCTTCGGCTCCGGGAGCCGGAGAGAGCGGCAGCATCGGAAAGGTGAAGAAGGAAGCTGTACAACACTGGGATTGTGTGCGCAGCTTGCCAACTGATAGAAAACAGTACCTTACACTTTCCTGACGTTTCCAATCACATGAATATTGGATAAGAAGCTGTTTTGGACAGCTTTTCTTTCCTTTATGCCAAACACTCGGCAGACCTCCGTGCAACGTCCAGAACACGATGGGAGATGTTTTCTGTGCTCCCGCAAGTTTTCCTTACCAGACAGAGTGGAAAAGCTTTCTGCTAGGATGTAGACCACAAAAGACGCTAAAGACGAAGGTACGATGCTCTCCGGAGCTAAGAGCCGCTGCCGGGCTTCTTTCGGCAGAAGCGGCGCTAAGAGAGCACTGTGAGCGGTACAATCGTCTTTGCGCGAAGAAGCCGCTTCTTCGGCTCCGGGAGCCGGAGAGAGCGGCAGCATCGGAAAGGTGAAGAAGGAAGCTGTACAACACTGGGATTGTGTGCGCAGCTTGCCAACTGATAGAAAACAGTACCTTACACTTTCCTGACGTTTCCAATCACATGAATATTCGATACGAAGCTGTTTTGGACAGCTTTTCTTTCCTTTATGCCAAACACTCGGCAGACCTCCGTGCAATGTCCAGAACGCGATGGGAGATGTTTTCTGTGCTCCCGCAGGTTTTCCTTACCAAACAGAGTGGAAAAGCTTTCTGCTAGGATGTAGACCACAAAAGACGCTAAAGGCGAAGGTACGATGTTCTCCGGAGCTAAGAGCCGCTGCCGGGCTTCTTTCGGCAGAAGCGGCGCTAAGAGAGCACTGTGAGCGGTACAATCGTCTTTGCGCGAAGAAGCCGCTTCTTCGGCTCCGGGAGCCGGAGAGAGCGGCAGCATCGGAAAGGTGAAGAAGGAAGCTGTACAACACTGGGATTGTGTGCGCAGCTTGCCAACTGATAGAAAACAGTACCTTACACTTTCCTGATGTTTCCAATCACTTGAATATTGGATAAGAAGCTGTTTTGGACAGCTTTTCTTTCCTTTATGCCAAACACTCGGCAGACCTCCGTGCATTGTCCAGAACACGATGGGAGATGTTTTCTGTGCTCCCGCAGGTTTTCCTTGCCAGACAGAGTGGAAAAGCTTTCTGCTAGGATGTAGACCACAAAAGACGCTAAAGACGAAGGTACGATGCTCTCCGGAGCTAAGAGCCGCTGCCGGGCTTCTTTCGGCAGAAGCGGCGCTAAGAGAGCACTGTGAGCGGTACAATCGTCTTTGCGCGAAGAAGCCACTTCTTCGGCTCCGGGAGCCGGAGAGAGCGGCAGCATCGGAAAGGTGAAGAAGGAAGCTGTACAACACTGGGATTGTGTGCGCAGCTTGCCAACTGATAGAAAACAGTACCTTACACTTTCCTGACGTTTCCAATCACATGAATATTGGATAAGAAGCTGTTTTGGACAGCTTTTCTTTCCTTTATGCCAAACACTCGGCAGACCTCCGTGCAATGTCCAGAACACGATGGGAGATGTTTTCTGTGCTCCCGCAGGTTTTCCTTGCCAGACAGAGTGGAAAAGCTTTCTGCTAGGATGTAGACCACAAAAGACACTAAAGGCGAAGGTACGATGCTCTCCGGAGCTTAGAGCCGCTGCCGGGCTTCTTTCGGCAGAAGCGGCGCTAAGAGAGCACTGTGAGCGGTACAATCGTCTTTGCGCGAAGAAGCCGCTTCTTCGGCTCCGGGAGCCGGAGAGAGCGGCAGCATCGGAAAGGTGAAGAAGGAAGCTGTACAACACTGGGATTGTGTGCGCAGCTTGCCAACTGATAGAAAACAGTACCTTACACTTTCCTGACGTTTCCAATCACATGAATATTGGATAAGAAGCTGTTTTGGACAGCTTTTCTTTCCTTTATGCCAAACACTCGGCAGACCTCCGTGCAATGTCCAGAACACGATGGGAGATGTTTTCTGTGCTCCCGCAGGTTTTCCTTGCCAGACAGAGTGGAAAAGCTTTCTGCTAGGATGTAGACCACAAAAGACGCTAAAGACGAAGGTACGATGCTCTCCGGAGCTAAGAGCCGCTGCCGGGCTTCTTTCGGCAGAAGCGGCGCTAAGAGAGCACTGTGAGCGGTACAATCGTCTTTGCGCGAAGAAGCCGCTTCTTCGGCTCCGGGAGCCGGAGAGAGCGGCAGCATCGGAAAGGTGAAGAAGGAAGCTGTACAACACTGGGATTGTGTGCGCAGCTTGCCAACTGATAGAAAACAGTACCTTACACTTTCCTGACGTTTCCAATCACATGAATATTGGATAAGAAGCTGTTTTGGACAGCTTTTCTTTCCTTTATGCCAAACACTCGGCAGACCTCCGTGCAACGTCCAGAACACGATGGGAGATCTTTTCTGTGCTCCCGCAAGTTTTCCTTGCCAGACAGAGTGGAAAAGCTTTCTGCTAGGATGTAGACCACAAAAGACGCTAAAGACGAAGGTACGATGCTCTCCGGAGCTAAGAGCCGCTGCCGGGCTTCTTTCGGCAGAAGCGGCGCTAAGAGAGCACTGTGAGCGGTACAATCGTCTTTGCGCGAAGAAGCCGCTTCTTCGGCTCCGGGAGCCGGAGAGAGCGGCAGCATCGGAAAGGTGAAGAAGGAAGCTGTACAACACTGGGATTGTGTGCGCAGCTTGCCAACTGATAGAAAACAGTACCTTACACTTTCCTGACGTTTCCAATCACATGAATATTCGATACGAAGCTGTTTTGGACAGCTTTTCTTTCCTTTATGCCAAACACTCGGCAGACCTCCGTGCAACGTTTAGAACACGATGGGAGATGTTTTCTGTGCTCCCGCAGGTTTTCCTTGCCAGACAGAGTGGAAAAGCTTTCTGCTAGGATGTAGACCACAAAAGACGCTAAAGACGAAGGTACGATGCTCTCCGGAGCTAAGAGCCGCTGCCGGGCTTCTTTCGGCAGAAGCGGCGCTAAGAGAGCACTGTGAGCGGTACAATCGTCTTTGCGCGAAGAAGCCGCTTCTTCGGCTCCGGGAGCCGGAGAGAGCGGCAGCATCGGAAAGGTGAAGAAGGAAGCTGTACAACACTGGGATTCTGTGCGCAGCTTGCCAACTGATAGAAAACAGTACCTTACACTTTCCTGACGTTTCCAATCACATGAAAATTCGATACGAAGCTGTTTTGGACAGCTTTTCTTTCCTTTATGCCAAACACTCGGCAGACCTCCGTGCAACGTCCAGAACACGATGGGAGATGTTTTCTGTGCTCCCGCAGGTTTTCCTTGCCAGACAGAGTG
This sequence comes from Ammospiza caudacuta, assembly GCF_027887145.1. NCBI lineage: Eukaryota > Metazoa > Chordata > Aves > Passeriformes > Passerellidae > Ammospiza > Ammospiza caudacuta. Next base: position 58,709,384 of record NC_080593.1, on the reverse strand, counting down.
GAAAAGCTTTCTGCTAGGATGTAGACCACAAAAGACGCTAAAGACGAAGGTACGATGCTCTCCGGAGCTAAGAGCCGCTGCCGGGCTTCTTTCGGCAGAAGCGGCGCTAAGAGAGCACTGTGAGCGGTACAATCGTCTTTGCGCGAAGAAGCCGCTTCTTCGGCTCCGGGAGCCGGAGAGAGCGGCAGCATCGGAAAGGTGAAGAAGGAAGCTGTACAACACTGGGATTGTGTGCGCAGCTTGCCAACTGATAGAAAACAGTACCTTACACTTTCCTGATGTTTCCAATCACATGAATATTGGATAAGAAGCTGTTTTGGACAGCTTTTCTTTCCTTTATGCCAAACACTCGGCAGACCTCCGTGCAATGTCCAGAACACGATGGGAGATGTTTTCTGTGCTCCCGCAGGTTTTCCTTGCCAGACAGAGTGGAAAAGCTTTCTGCTAGGATGTAGACCACAAAAGACGCTAAAGACGAAGGTACGATGCTCTCCGGAGCTTAGAGCCGCTGCCGGGCTTCTTTCGGCAGAAGCGGCGCTAAGAGAGCACTGTGAGCGGTACAATCGTCTTTGCGCGAAGAAGCCGCTTCTTCGGCTCCGGGAGCCGGAGAGAGCGGCAGCATCGGAAAGGTGAAGAAGGAAGCTGTACAACACTGGGATTGTGTGCGCAGCTTGCCAACTGATAGAAAACAGTACCTTACACTTTCCTGACGTTTCCAATCACATGAATATTGGATAAGAAGCTGTTTTGGACAGCTTTTCTTTCCTTTATGCCAAACACTCGGCAGACCTCCGTGCAACGTCCAGAACACGATGGGAGATGTTTTCTGTGCTCGCGCAGGTTTTCCTTGCCAGACAGAGTGGAAAAGCTTTCTGCTAGGATGTAGACCACAAAAGACGCTAAAGACGAAGGTACGATGCTCTCCGGAGCTAAGAGCCGCTGCCGGGCTTCTTTCGGCAGAAGCGGCGCTAAGAGAGCACTGTGAGCGGTACAATCGTCTGTGCGCGAAGAAGGCGCTTCTTCGGCTCCGGGAGCCGGAGAGAGCGGCAGCATCGGAAAGGTGAAGAAGGAAGCTGTACAACACTGGGATTGTGTGCGCAGCTTGCCAACTGATAGAAAACAGTACCTTACACTTTCCTGACGTTTCCAATCACATGAATATTGGATAAGAAGCTGTTTTGGACAGCTTTCCTTTCCTTTATGCCAAACACTCGGCAGACCTCCGTGCAATGTCCAGAACACGATGGGAGATGTTTTCTGTGCTCCCGCAGGTTTTCCTTGCCAGACAGAGTGGAAAAGCTTTCTGCTAGGATGTAGACCACAAAAGACGCTAAAGGCGAAGGTACGATGCTCTCCGGAGCTAAGAGCCGCTGCCGGGCTTCTTTCGGCAGAAGCGGCGCTAAGAGAGCACTGTGAGCGGTACAATCGTCTTTGCGCGAAGAAGCCGCTTCTTCGGCTCCGGGAGCCGGAGAGAGCGGCAGCATCGGAAAGGTGAAGAAGGAAGCTGTACAACACTGGGATTGTGTGCGCAGCTTGCCAACTGATAGAAAACAGTACCTTACACTTTCCTGACGTTTCCAATCACATGAAAATTCGATACGAAGCTGTTTTGGACAGCTTTTCTTTCCTTTATGCCAAACACTCGGCAGACCTCCGTGCAACGTCCAGAACACGATGGGAGATGTTTTCTGTGCTCGCGCAGGTTTTCCTTGCCAGACAGAGTGGAAAAGCTTTCTGCTAGGATGTAGACCACAAAAGACGCTAAAGACGAAGGTACGATGCTCTCCGGAGCTAAGAGCCGCTGCCGGGCTTCTTTCGGCAGAAGCGGCGCTAAGAGAGCACTGTGAGCGGTACAATCGTCTTTGCGCGAAGAAGCCGCTTCTTCGGCTCCGGGAGCCGGAGAGAGCGGCAGCATCGGAAAGGTGAAGAAGGAAGCTGTACAACACTGGGATTGTGTGCGCAGCTTGCCAACTGATAGAAAACAGTACCTTACACTTTCCTGACGTTTCCAATCACATGAATATTGGATAAGAAGCTGTTTTGGACAGCTTTTCTTTCCTTTATGCCAAACACTCGGCAGACCTCCGTGCAACGTCCAGAACACGATGGGAGATGTTTTCTGTGCTCGCGCAGGTTTTCCTTGCCAGACAGAGTGGAAAAGCTTTCTGCTAGGATGTAGACCACAAAAGACGCTAAAGACGAAGGTACGATGCTCTCCGGAGCTAAGAGCCGCTGCCGGGCTTCTTTCGGCAGAAGCGGCGCTAAGAGAGCACTGTGAGCGGTACAATCGTCTTTGCGCGAAGAAGCCGCTTCTTCGGCTCCGGGAGCCGGAGAGAGCGGCAGCATCGGAAAGGTGAAGAAGGAAGCTGTACAACACTGGGATTGTGTGCGCAGCTTGCCAACTGATAGAAAACAGTACCTTACACTTTCCTGACGTTTCCAATCACATGAATATTCGTTAAGAAGCTGTTTTGGACAGCTTTTCTTTCCTTTATGCCAAACACTCGGCAGACCTCCGTGCAACGTCCAGAACACGATGGGAGATGTTTTCTGTGCTCCCGCAGGTTTTCCTTGCCAGACAGAGTGGAAAAGCTTTCTGCTAGGATGTAGACCACAAAAGACGCTAAAGACGAAGGTACGATGCTCTCCGGAGCTAAGAGCCGCTGCCGGGCTTCTTTCGGCAGAAGCGGCGCTAAGAGAGCACTGTGAGCGGTACAATCGTCTTTGCGCGAAGAAGCCGCTTCTTCGGCTCCGGGAGCCGGAGAGAGCGGCAGCATCGGAAAGGTGAAGAAGGAAGCTGTACAACACTGGGATTGTGTGCGCAGCTTGCCAACTGATAGAAAACAGTACCTTACACTTTCCTGACGTTTCCAATCACATGAAAATTCGATACGAAGCTGTTTTGGACAGCTTTTCTTTCCTTTATGCCAAACACTCGGCAGACCTCCGTGCAACGTCCAGAACACGATGGGAGATGTTTTCTGTGCTCCCGCAGGTTTTCCTTGCCAGACAGAGTGGAAAAGCTTTCTGCTAGGATGTAGACCACAAAAGACGCTAAAGACGAAGGTACGATGCTCTCCGGAGCTAAGAGCCGCTGCCGGGCTTCTTTCGGCAGAAGCGGCGCTAAGAGAGCACTGTGAGCGGTACAATCGTCTTTGCGCGAAGAAGCCGCTTCTTCGGCTCCGGGAGCCGGAGAGAGCGGCAGCATCGGAAAGGTGAAGAAGGAAGCTGTACAACACTGGGATTGTGTGCGCAGCTTGCCAACTGATAGAAAACAGTACCTTACACTTTCCTGACGTTTCCAATCACATGAATATTGGATAAGAAGCTGTTTTGGACAGCTTTTCTTTCCTTTATGCCAAACACTCGGCAGACCTCCGTGCAACGTCCAGAACACGATGGGAGATGTTTTCTGTGCTCCCGCAGGTTTTCCTTGCCAGACAGAGTGGAAAAGCTTTCTGCTAGGATGTAGACCACAAAAGACGCTAAAGACGAAGGTACGATGCTCTCCGGAGCTTAGAGCCGCTGCCGGGCTTCTTTCGGCAGAAGCGGCGCTAAGAGAGCACTGTGAGCGGTACAATCGTCTTTGCGCGAAGAAGCCGCTTCTTCGGCTCCGGGAGCCGGAGAGAGCGGCAGCATCGGAAAGGTGAAGAAGGAAGCTGTACAACACTGGGATTGTGTGCGCAGCTTGCCAACTGATAGAAAACAGTACCTTACACTTTCCTGACGTTTCCAATCACATGAATATTGGATAAGAAGCTGTTTTGGACAGCTTTTCTTTCCTTTATGCCAAACACTCGGCAGACGTCCGTGCAATGTCCAGAACACCATGGGAGATGTTTTCTGTGCTCCCGCAGGTTTTCCTTGCCAGACAGAGTGGAAAAGCTTTCTGCTAGGATGTAGACCACAAAAGACGCTAAAGACGAAGGTACGATGCTCTCCGGAGCTAAGAGCCGCTGCCGGGCTTCTTTCGGCAGAAGCGGCGCTAAGAGAGCACTGTGAGCGGTACAATCGTCTTTGCGCGAAGAAGCCGCTTCTTCGGCTCCGGGAGCCGGAGAGAGCGGCAGCATCGGAAAGGTGAAGAAGGAAGCTGTACAACACTGGGATTGTGTGCGCAGCTTGCCAACTGATAGAAAACAGTACCTTACACTTTCCTGACGTTTCCAATCACATGAAAATTCGATACGAAGCTGTTTTGGACAGCTTTTCTTTCCTTTATGCCAAACACTCGGCAGACCTCCGTGCAACGTCCAGAACACGATGGGAGATGTTTTCTGTGCTCCCGCAGGTTTTCCTTGCCAGACAGAGTGGAAAAGCTTTCTGCTAGGATGTAGACCACAAAAGACGCTAAAGACGAAGGTACGATGCTCTCCGGAGCTAAGAGCCGCTGCCGGGCTTCTTTCGGCAGAAGTGGCGCTAAGAGAGCACTGTGAGCGGTACAATCGTCTTTGCGCGAAGAAGCCGCTTCTTCGGCTCCGGGAGCCGGAGAGAGCGGCAGCATCGGAAAGGTGAAGAAGGAAGCTGTACAACACTGGGATTCTGTGCGCAGCTTGCCAACTGATAGAGAACAGTACCTTACACTTTCCTGACGTTTCCAATCACATGAATATTCGTTAAGAAGCTGTTTTGGACAGCTTTTCTTTCCTTTATGCCAAACACTCGGCAGACCTCCGTGCAACGTCCAGAACACGATGGGAGATGTTTTCTGTGCTCCCGCAGGTTTTCCTTGCCAGACAGAGTGGAAAAGCTTTCTGCTAGGATGTAGACCACAAAAGACGCTAAAGACGAAGGTACGATGCTCTCCGGAGCTAAGAGCCGCTGCCGGGCTTCTTTCGGCAGAAGCGGCGCTAAGAGAGCACTGTGAGCGGTACAATCGTCTTTGCGCGAAGAAGCCGCTTCTTCGGCTCCGGGAGCCGGAGAGAGCGGCAGCATCGGAAAGGTGAAGAAGGAAGCTGTACAACATTGGGATTCTGTGCGCAGCTTGCCAACTGATAGAGAACAGTACCTTACACTTTCCTGACGTTTCCAATCACATGAATATTGGATAAGAAGCTGTTTTGGACAGCTTTTCTTTCCTTTATGCCAAACACTCGGCAGACCTCCGTGCAACGTCCAGAACACGATGGGAGATGTTTTCTGTGCTCCCGCAGGTTTTCCTTGCCAGACAGAGTGGAAAAGCTTTCTGCTAGGATGTAGACCACAAAAGACGCTAAAGACGAAGGTACGATGCTCTCCGGAGCTAAGAGCCGCTGCCGGGCTTCTTTCGGCAGAAGCGGCGCTAAGAGAGCACTGTGAGCGGTACAATCGTCTTTGCGCGAAGAAGCCGCTTCTTCGGCTCCGGGAGCCGGAGAGAGCGGCAGCATCGGAAAGGTGAAGAAGGAAGCTGTACAACACTGGGATTGTGTGCGCAGCTTGCCAACTGATAGAAAACAGTACCTTACACTTTCCTGACGTTTCCAATCACATGAATATTGGATAAGAAGCTGTTTTGGACAGCTTTTCTTTCCTTTATGCCAAACACTCGGCAGACCTCCGTGCAACGTCCAGAACACGATGGGAGATGTTTTCTGTGCTCCCGCAGGTTTTCCTTGCCAGACAGAGTGGAAAAGCTTTCTGCTAGGATGTAGACCACAAAAGAGGCTAAAGACGAAGGTACGATGCTCTCCGGAGCTAAGAGCCGCTGCCGGGCTTCTTTCGGCAGAAGCGGCGCTAAGAGAGCACTGTGAGCGGTACAATCGTCTTTGCGCGAAGAAGCCGCTTCTTCGGCTCCGGGAGCCGGAGAGAGCGGCAGCATCGGAAAGGTGAAGAAGGAAGCTGTACAACACTGGGATTGTGTGCGCAGCTTGCCAACTGATAGAAAACAGTACCTTACACTTTCCTGACGTTTCCAATCACATGAATATTGGATACGAAGCTGTTTTGGACAGCTTTTCTTTCCTTTATGCCAAACACTTGGCAGACCTCCGTGCAACGTCCAGAACACGATGGGAGATGTTTTCTGTGCTCGCGCAGGTTTTCCTTGCCAGACAGAGTGGAAAAGCTTTCTGCTAGGATGTAGACCACAAAAGACGCTAAAGACGAAGGTACGATGCTCTCCGGAGCTAAGAGCCGCTGCCGGGCTTCTTTCGGCAGAAGCGGCGCTAAGAGAGCACTGTGAGCGGTAAATCGTCTTTGCGCGAAGAAGCCGCTTCTTCGGCTCCGGGAGCCGGAGAGAGCGGCAGCATCGGAAAGGTGAAGAAGGAAGCTGTACAACACTGGGATTGTGTGCGCAGCTTGCCAACTGATAGAAAACAGTACCTTACACTTTCCTGACGTTTCCAATCACATGAATATTCGATACGAAGCTGTTTTGGACAGCTTTTCTTTCCTTTATGCCAAACACTCGGCAGACCTCCGTGCAATGTCCAGAACGCGATGGGAGATGTTTTCTGTGCTCCCGCAGGTTTTCCTTACCAAACAGAGTGGAAAAGCTTTCTGCAAGGATGTAGACCACAAAAGACGCTAAAGGCGAAGGTACGATGTTCTCCGGAGCTAAGAGCCGCTGCCGGGCTTCTTTCGGCAGAAGCGGCGCTAAGAGAGCACTGTGAGCGGTACAATCGTCTTTGCGCGAAGAAGCCGCTTCTTCGGCTCCGGGAGCCGGAGAGAGCGGCAGCATCGGAAAGGTGAAGAAGGAAGCTGTACAACACTGGGATTGTGTGCGCAGCTTGCCAACTGATAGAAAACAGTACCTTACACTTTCCTGATGTTTCCAATCACTTGAATATTGGATAAGAAGCTGTTTTGGACAGCTTTTCTTTCCTTTATGCCAAACACTCGGCAGACCTCCGTGCATTGTCCAGAACACGATGGGAGATGTTTTCTGTGCTCCCGCAGGTTTTCCTTGCCAGACAGAGTGGAAAAGCTTTCTGCTAGGATGTAGACCACAAAAGACGCTAAAGACGAAGGTACGATGCTCTCCAGAGCTAAGAGCCGCTGCCGGGCTTCTTTCGGCAGAAGCGGCGCTAAGAGAGCACTGTGAGCGGTACAATCGTCTTTGCGCGAAGAAGCCGCTTCTTCGGCTCCGGGAGCCGGAGAGAGCGGCAGCATCGGAAAGGTGAAGAAGGAAGCTGTACAACACTGGGATTGTGTGCGCAGCTTGCCAACTGATAGAAAACAGTACCTTACACTTTCCTGACGTTTCCAATCACATGAATATTGGATAAGAAGCTGTTTTGGACAGCTTTTCTTTCCTTTATGCCAAACACTCGGCAGACCTCCGTGCAACGTCCAGAACACGATGGGAGATGTTTTCTGTGCTCCCGCAGGTTTTCCTTGCCAGACAGAGTGGAAAAGCTTTCTGCTAGGATGTAGACCACAAAAGACGCTAAAGACGAAGGTACGATGCTCTCCGGAGCTAAGAGCCGCTGCCGGGCTTCTTTCGGCAGAAGCGGCGCTAAGAGAGCACTGTGAGCGGTACAATCGTCTTTGCGCGAAGAAGCCGCTTCTTCGGCTCCGGGAGCCGGAGAGAGCGGCAGCATCGGAAAGGTGAAGAAGGAAGCTGTACAACACTGGGATTGTGTGCGCAGCTTGCCAACTGATAGAAAACAGTACCTTACACTTTCCTGACGTTTCCAATCACATGAATATTGGATAAGAAGCTGTTTTGGACAGCTTTTCTTTCCTTTATGCCAAACACTCGGCAGACCTCCGTGCAACGTCCAGAACACGATGGGAGATGTTTTCTGTGCTCCCGCAGGTTTTCCTTGCCAGACAGAGTGGAAAAGCTTTCTGCTAGGATGTAGACCACAAAAGAGGCTAAAGACGAAGGTACGATGCTCTCCGGAGCTAAGAGCCGCTGCCGGGCTTCTTTCGGCAGAAGCGGCGCTAAGAGAGCACTGTGAGCGGTACAATCGTCTTTGCGCGAAGAAGCCGCTTCTTCGGCTCCGGGAGCCGGAGAGAGCGGCAGCATCGGAAAGGTGAAGAAGGAAGCTGTACAACACTGGGATTGTGTGCGCAGCTTGCCAACTGATAGAAAACAGTACCTTACACTTTCCTGACGTTTCCAATCACATGAATATTGGATAAGAAGCTGTTTTGGACAGCTTTTCTTTCCTTTATGCCAAACACTCGGCAGACCTCCGTGCAACGTCCAGAACACGATGGGAGATGTTTTCTGTGCTCCCGCAAGTTTTCCTTACCAGACAGAGTGGAAAAGCTTTCTGCTAGGATGTAGACCACAAAAGACGCTAAAGACGAAGGTACGATGCTCTCCGGAGCTAAGAGCCGCTGCCGGGCTTCTTTCGGCAGAAGCGGCGCTAAGAGAGCACTGTGAGCGGTACAATCGTCTTTGCGCGAAGAAGCCGCTTCTTCGGCTCCGGGAGCCGGAGAGAGCGGCAGCATCGGAAAGGTGAAGAAGGAAGCTGTACAACACTGGGATTGTGTGCGCAGCTAGCCAACTGATAGAAAACAGTACCTTACACTTTCCTGACGTTTCCAATCAC